>NC_056733.1:1327816759-1327969259 GCF_019279795.1 Protopterus annectens
TTCCCTGGTGTCTTATTGCTACAACCAACCGGGGAACGTAGTTTCGTGTTTTTCTATGGCTGGATTTGTTCCAGTGTTTATTTCCCACAAAGACTATTATTGTTCCCCTTTGTCCTAACTTGAATATATATTATTTTTGGATTGAGAGGACTGGACACACTCAATTATATTATTGATTAACCGGGTACGTATCACTTCACCTAAACCTCATTTCACCTAAACTCATTTCACCAAGACCAAATCACCTAAAGTTCATTTCACCTAAAACTCATTATACCTAAAACTCATTTCACTGACAAGTAGTAATCTAAAGCAGTTCGATGGTATATGTCCTTTTCCCCAGTGTAGTGTGATCCTGGCGTTAGTACATATATATATATATATATATATATATATATATATATATATATATATATATATATATTAGGGGGGCCCCACACCTCCCAATGTAGGGGGCTGTGCCCCCCACACCCCCCTAACTATATATGCTAACACCAGGATCGTACTACACTGGAGAAAAGGACATATACCTTTGACTTGCCTTATTGTACTACTTGTCAGTGAAATGAGTTTTAGGTGAAATGTGTTTTAGGTGAAATGAACTTTAGGTGATTTGGTTTTGGTGAAATGAGTTTAGGTGAAATGAGTTTTAGGTGAAGTGATATGTACCCTGATTAACCATATATTTTTTATGTAGAGCAATAACTATTTTTCCTATCTAAAAAGGAACTATTGGTGCTTTGACCATTTTATACAGAACTTTGGATTCTGTTTTTTTGGATTTTTGATGATTTTTGCTACTCATGTCCAGCAACAAGTTGTTTATAAATGCATATGCATTTTTTATGCACTTTAATATTGTTTTCTGGTTCAATATAATCATTCTGAATTGGGTCTATTTGTGGGCACAAAGCTTTTTCAGGTCATCTTTTCTATTTGTTTTGGGATTGTACCACTTGTTTGGTATGGATTTGACAAGCATCATCGGGGGTTTATCATTCGAAAAGGATGACTTACAAGTATTTGGTTTAGGTGATGTTACTCAAAGACTTCCTGAACCCATCATACATGATCCCTCAACCCAATGCAAGCTGGCTTTTCAAAGACTAACTAAGGAGATGAAATGGCTTAGAAGTAATGTTTGGCATCTTAAACTATTCAAAGCATACCAAACCAAAGGCATTGCCCCTAGGGGCTTAAGAGTTAGGTTACAACCTTTGGTTTATCAGGCTGATGAAACTTTATTGATGGAATGGGGCAAAATCCAACAGAATACATCTATGGGTTTTGTTGAGGCACTTACAGGTTATTACGAATGGACAGTTGAAAATGGGATTAAGGTAGTGGAAGATCTTTGCCTTCTAATTAAAAATTTTGAAACCTTACCCAGTTATAGGGAAGGATTGGCTATACTGGGTTCTAATTTATTATCTTTAGAACAACAACTAAAGGATAAGAAAATAAAAAAATTCTAACGTGATGTAGGTGACTATCAGACAGGTCAGCCTTTTATGCCATATAAGAGCCCCTTGGCAGGGAGGAATCCCAATAGAACACTACCAGCGAAGCATAAGAGACCCAAATCTAAACTCAAGAAAACACGTAATAGTTAGTTTCACTTCTGGAGAAGAGACTTCATCTGCTACGCATGTAGACGGCTACCCCTTTCTACAATCACCAACAATGAAAAGATGCAGCACAGGTCACCCTTTAGGGGTAGGTCCAGAAGAGGGGGGAGGAAACACAGACAGTCCAAACACTTTGGAGGAGATTCTCGAGGTGATGACCGAATGTTGAGTGAATTTAACAATATACATAACATATCTTCTGTGGAGCTTTCTCGGGCCCAGATTTCTGTAATCAATAAAGATCTAAGTTATGTTCCTGGATTGTTTGTGACTGATGATTCATTTGCATCTGATGGTATTGCTTTTTGTAGATTGATCAATCTTAAAATACATTTTGATTCCAATACTGGTGGCAATGAGGTTAGATCTTTTAAATTTTAACCATCCAGATTTTTGCCTCCGATGTCTAGTCAGGTGTCTCTGTTCCAATCCTCTGTCCTCAAAGATCTACATTACAATTTCAATAAGTATGATCTTTTCCATCATAATCTCACAAAGAGTGAACAAACAGCTTTGGAGGAGTTAAGAAATAATAAAGATATGGTTATATTATCATCTGACAAAGGGGGAGTGGTAGTAGTTATGAATTGGGACAGTTATCATCAGGAGGCACAGAGACAGCTTGGGGATGCTAGGCAATATATGCCCATGCCCCTTGATCCAACCAACAAATTTAAAGTTGAAATTGATAGGTTCCTTTCTCATGCACAACAGGAGGGCATTATTACACAATCAGATGTTAATCATCTCACGGTCAAGGATCCTAGATCACAATATATCTACTTCTTACCAAAGATGCATAAGTATCCTTGTTGTCTGCCAGGAAGACCAATTGTTTCAGGAAGAGGCAGTTTAACTGAGCCCTTATCTGATTTTCTTACTCTCTATCTGAAACCTCTCCTGGCTTGTATCATATCACGTATCCAGGATACCACCCAATTTCTAGGTATCGTCTCCAATACACATTTAGAACCAGGTTGGCTTCTTTGCACATTAGATGTGACTGCCTTATACACCAATATTCCACATTGGGTGGGGCTATTGGCCTGTAATATTGGTTGGACCAATGTGCTCTATATCCACCAGGTTTCAATACCCCTTGGTATGTATGACTGAACATGTCCTCACAAAAATGTGTTTTACTTTCATGGACGATGTTATTAGCAGTCACAGGGCATGGCAATCGGGGCATCTTTTATCCCCATTTATGCAGATTTGTTTATGGCCTACCTGGAGACCGAACTGATCTATAACCCCAATCATAACATCTGTTTGGAGGAAATAGATATTTGGAGATAACACCTAGATGATTTTTGGTTGGTATGGAAGGCGGATATGGCTTACCTTTTGGAGTTTGTGGAATATCTTAATCAAAATAAATGGGGAATAGAGGTAAAGGTCAATTTTGATTTGGAGCAAATCACCTTTCTGGATGTGACCATCACCAGAAATGAAGACAATACTTTGAGTACACAAATATACAGAAAATATCCCCAGTACAATTCTTTACTCCATGCCAGCAGCCTTCATCCACCACAAGTGATACATAACATCCCTAAATCTCAAATTTTGATAGTAAAATGTATTTGTTTTGATAAAAATACCTTCCATAAGTACAAGTTTGATCTAGCTAACCGATTCCGAAATAGGAGGTATAAAGTGGGCAATATTACTATGGCAAGTAATTGGGCATCCACACAAGCCAGGGAAGATCTCCTACAATATAAGAATAAAGACAAAACATCAGTGGACCAAGACGTTTTGAGAATGGTCACTACATATGGATGCAACACAAAATCCTTCATGAACATTATCCAAAAACACTGGAACATTTTGTTGTGGGAGCCAAAATCAGCCTCTAAGGTGGGTCAGAGATGCTTCTTCTCCTTCAGATGTGGCAAAAATTTAGGCTCACATTTGAGCCATTATAACCATTCTTTCCAGGTCTCAGCTGGACCTACACAACATATATTATTGGGTGACAAATTATGCGGTACCTATCCATGTGGTCATTGCACACATTGTTCAAGGGTTTTCAAAATCAAGGAATTTACCAGCCCTAATACTGATAGAGTTTTTGATATAAAGTTTTTGGCCAATAGTGGTTTGGATTGGGTGGTGTATCTGGCCAATTGTCCTTGTTCAGCTTTTTATGTGGGTCAGACATCCAGACCATTTTGCATCAGGATTTTGGAACACATAAGTGACATAAGAAATCACAAACTTTCTAGTGCACATTATAAACACACACTCAAGCACCCCTCTGCCACTTTTTATTTTATGGTCATTGACAAAATTAAAGGTGACAGGTCCCTCAAATGTGGCTGGCACACAATTCTTAATAATAAGGAAACAAAATGGATAATTAAATTGGGTGGTCTTTTCAGCCCTAGTTTGAATGAACATCTTTAAATATGTTTATAATGGGAATTCACTAAGTATATTATGATTTGATTGCTATGTCTTTAATATGCTATAAATACTGTTGCTCTGATGTGCTTTCTTTTTTCATCAATTTGGTTTGTGCACTGAAGAAGGCTAACACAGCCGAAACAAGTTTGCTTGCTTTTTCTAGAGCGCTTTTGTGCTTTACTGGGGGTGATTGACACCCTTAGTTGTTTGGATATGTGTATACAATAAATCTATTCTTATTTGGCAACCATCCATTTGGCGCTAGCCCTATTTCTTAGAATACAACTTGTACCTATTGCAGTACACAGACTGCAGACCACTGTATTTTAGGCAAGTGCCACAGTTCAAGCCTATTTTGGAGTGTCTCAGACAACACTTTATAGCAGATGACATCAGTAGTGTCTGTTGAGGAGAATATGGTAATAGCAGTGTCCCAGATGCTGGTGTAAAAGGCTCTCTGTAATGTTAGGAAAGAGCACACACACACACACACACACACACACACACACACACACACACACACACACACACACACACACACACACACACACACACACACACACACACACACGTACACAAACACACACACACACACACACACACACACACACACACACACACACACACACTTGACTTCAGTGAGAATAGAACCACTACCTAAGTACACAGACTACAGAACTCAGTACTTTACGCAAGCACCACAGCACAAGTCTGTCTTTTATAAGACTGGAGGTCAACTTATATTGGATGACATCGGCAGGACATGTTGGAGAGCAGATGTTGGGAAGCTTGCTTGAAATGGATGTGTAGGTATGTGCAACTCTAAAAATACTGTCAATCCATGGGATTGGAGAAGAAACTGTAGGATATTCACTTCTGCTTTTCAGGCTAGAAAGACACATATGCACACAGTTGACTGCAGTGAGACATAACCTTTACCTAAGTACACAGACTACAAAACTCAGTATTTTACACAAGTGCCAAGGCACAAGTCTGACTTTTACAACACTGCAGGTCAACGTATAATGGATGACATCAGCAGGGTGTGTTGGAAAGAAGATGTTGGGAAGTTTGCTTGAAATGCATGTGTAGGCATGTGCAACTATCAAAATACTGTCAATCCAGGGGATTGGAGTGGTAACTGTAGGATACACACTTCTGCTGCTTGGGATAGACTTGTACACACACACACACACACACACACACACACACACACACACACACACACACACACACACACACACACACATACACACACACACACACACACACACACACTTGACTGCAGTAAGAACAGAACCCCTACCTATTTAAGTACACAGACTACAGAACTCAGTACTTTATGTAAGCACCAAGGAAAAAATCTGACTTCCACAAGACTGCAGGAAAACTTATAGAGGATGACATCAGCAGGGCATGCTGGACAGAAGATGTTGGGTGGCCTACATATGTTCATAGCTTCATATGTTCATAGAAGGTTATTAGCCTAATGGCCCTAGGGCATTTGCAAGCCTAGTTTGTGTAAAAACACAAGTACCCTTGCTGAGCTTAGTTACATGGTCATTGCTAGCAGATGATTTTGTGATCAGCACCAACTGGCCATGTCCATGAGGGACATCGGTGCCACAGCAGGAGTGAATTTGCAATCATCCATCCCATTGTCAATGTTGAGCTTGAATAGCATCATTGAAGAGCACTGCTTCACATGCAGACTGAGTCTATTACAGAGAGATATATCTGCCTCCCAGCATGTTCTGTTTATGTCACAGGCTAGGTTGTGATCCCTGGAACAAGTTATTCTTGTCCCATTTGATTTGAGATGTCTAGTATTTCCAGTAGGGCAAGGCCTGAGGCTGGTCTGGATGCCAGGCATAGGTCACCTGTCAGTAGACTGCATGATCTTGAATACAGTGACAGGTCCTTCAGTCTTTCCATGTTTGTCATGTTTTAGAGGTCCTGGATATTCTCAGTCACAAACCTCTATGTTTCCTACATTTGCTGGAGGTGTCTAGTGAGCTGCAGACAGACGGAAGCACTGTACTCAATTAGGGATTTGATAAGGTTAGAGTATAGCAGAGCTATGACTTCCCTAATCTTGGATGTGATGGCCTTATTTATGAAGAGCGCAATGTCGAATGTGTGTCTCACCACTATGGACACATAGTAATTGAAGTGTAGGTTGCTATCAACATGTGCTCCCAAGTGTCACAACTCTGTGTTTCAGCTTAGAGGTGCTATGTATATCATAATTAGCTGGAGTACTTCATTGCCAAAAGGGGCAATGAGGCATGTTTTGGTTTAAGGTTCAGTCTGTGAGTTTGGCACCAATCATTTGTCTGTGTCTACCCCTTCTGTAATATATTAACATAGTTGGGGGACTCTATTTGACTGCATCCTGTTGACACCCACCTGCAAACCTGGTAAGCCTCAGGCCATCTACCTTTGCCTGAACTCCAGAGAAATGGTTTCCAAACAGTTGAGGGCTCAGCACAGATCCTTGTGGTATTCCACTGGTAAATGGTCTAGTGGTGGAGGTGCAGTACCCAACTTTGACAGTGTGCATTCTGTCAGTGATCCAGTTGGCTATCCATCTAGTAATATATAGGTTAATCACCAGATGAGAGAGTTTCCCCTATGATACCTGGATGGGGATAGTGTCAAATTCCTTGGATAAATTAGCATAGTGGTATGTCCTGTTATCCCTCATCTAGGTCTTTGGAGTCATTATCAAGGAAGTCCATAATGTTTAAATAAGCAAGATCTACCCTTGTCAAAGCAACATGGGTTGGGTCAAGTGTGTTGAAAGTTACCTATGTCCCTGTGGTTAAGGTCTATGCTGATCCATTCCCCATCCTTGCATATAAGGCTTTTTAATCTTATGTGTCAATATTTCTAGTTTTGCATGTTACCAGATTGATGTGCATTGCATATCACACAACTGAGGTACCAGGGTTGCAATGCTTGCGAGAAGCAACACATGGCTGTATTGTAAATATGAGAAATATTGTTAGATAGGGCCTTCAGTCTGTTATGTTTCCACATGTAATTTCATATTATAGACAGGAAATGGACGGTAAATAGCAGTAATACATAATATTTACTTTTCCATAGCACAACAAGCAGAAGGTTTGTGCAAGGGCTGGTAAAGTTTTTGCGTATGTGAGGTACACATTTTCAATACTTACCATGTTTGTGCGTAGTTAAGTAGTGTGCAAATGTTAGCCACATTGCAAAAATTCTGAGAGTTAGTATTGAGTCTGTGAAACACACCTGCTGCTTATCTGACTCTGTTGCAGCAGGTGTAAATGCATTGATGCATTTCTTTTTGAGCCCAGATGATATTTGATTCAAATCCAGGTGTATTTAACACTTTTAAAGATTTTTAAATAAATAGTGATAATGCAATGAAATGCATTCTTTATAGTACATGTGTTGCCATGTGTTGGCATAGAGCAGTGGAATTAAGCAGCATTACACGGAGATAACCACAGCAGTGTACCACCGCTCACCATCACTGCACATTGATGGGCATTGTGAAACTCCATGCAAACATAAAGGCCAAGAAGGGAAGGGATCCATTGCTTTCTCTGCTACTTATGTGTGTTATGTGTGATTCTATTTTTTGACCAAATTATAGGTGTTAAAATGGGGTAGCTAGGAGAGTGGGGAAATGGGCACCAAGCAGGGAGAAGAACAAAGGAAAAGCAATACAGGAATGTGCAAGAGGAAGGTAGGAAAGAACCATAGCTGTCCATTTCTTTAAAAGTAAAAACTGAAAAATATGTGGAAAATATTAAGTGAATTTGGACTGTCACCTTCACAAAGATGGGTGATAACAATGTAAACATGTTGTATAGCCAATTCGAATGAATCAAGTGTGTCAAGAAGACACGTGTGAAATGTAGAGCAACATACTGGATAAATTTTTTTTTTGGGACAGGTGCCTATTTTTTAATTCAGTAAGAGAGGACTGGTGGGTAAGGGAGGTAGATATGCCTGTGTCAGTTAAGTTGGGTAGGTGAGGAAGCAAATGCAAATAAACAAGACAAATAAGACAAGAGACAGGGGTGGTGATGGGCACAAAAGTTTGGGGGACACCCTGATTGGGGTGAGGAAGGGGACAAGGCAGGCTCATGGACATCAAGCTTGGAGATAGTGAAAATCAAGTACTTATTTACTGGAGTGTCATCACTGTCCTCTTACTCCCCTCATGGCTGGAGTGTTTGCCATCTCCTCCTGCTATGGACCATGAGGAAGAGCAGCCTTTCCATTTGGCATAGGTGTACAGCAATGGTGCAGTGCATGACCCTATGCACCATCCCTGGCAACTCCCTCTGGGTGATGAAATCACCACCTCCACCACTGCTCCCAGAGAGTACCACTGCACCAGCTTCCAGGGCAGTACTACCTAGTGACACAGGTAGTGCAGGCGCAGCAGAGACAGTACTGCCAGATTGGATCCTAGACATTCTGGGCATCGAAGCTGGAGACAGTGGAATGGGGGCAGGCTGATCCAATCTGCCTGGCCTACCACTATGTGCTGTGTAGCATTTAATGATGTGGTACACATGGATGGCATAGAGATAGTTTGATGACACGTAATAGAAAATAAAATAAGGGAAATAAGGGTTGATGTGAGAGGAGAAAAAAATAGATAAAATTAGTACCATTGCATGTGACATACAATGCATTAATACAATTATACAATTCTTATTTATTTATTTATTTATTTGACATTTGTTAACCAGGTTAGTCCAGCTGAGTCATGAGACCTGTTTTCAGTGGAGACCTGAAGAGAAAAGCCCCAGTATACAGAAAAAATTATAATAGTCCAGTTTGCACACTGCAGCACTTTGTGCAAATGAGATAAACACAGCCAAACCTGACATTTATTTTTCTCCATTTCTTATGTTTGTGCTAAGCGGTATATCATACAGTGCACCCCCCAAAAAAATTAAAATAAGAAAAAGGACAAGTAGTTGAAATGAGGAAATCTATGACATACACACTAGAAAATGTTATTGCATGTGAAATATTTTTACTTAGGTCTGGATTTAAACTCTCAGTCCAATGAACCTTCAGAACACAGGAAAGGTGCCTTATCTCTCTTTGCCACACAAAAAGATTTGCAGCAGGGACCTGAAACATAAATAAAAGGGAAAAGTAGTTCAAATGAATCAAAGCAATCTATGAAATAAACATGACAAAATGTTTGTTAGTACACATGAGATATTTCTACATGGATCTTTATTTGAACGCTCACTGCAATGAGCCTACAAAACACAGGAGGGGTGCCTTATCCCTCTTTGCCACACAAAGATCTTTGCAGCAAGGAACTGAAATCATTCTGCATACAACCAGCTGCAACATCATCTACAGTAATATGAAACCATGCATCTGTTATTTGTACATTTATTATTTCTAGATGTAGTGCACTAAGTGATGACAAAACCAGTTATGACTATTGCTTGCAAAAATACAGCTCTGTTTTACCTCTCTGTGATTGTTGGTCCTCCTTCTCTTATTTGACCAGTAATCTGAGACATGCAGTCTTTAAGCCATTCTATATCATTGTCCTTAATATGTGTGAGGACATGAAATATCAATAATATCCTATGCAGTTGCCAACAAATAAAGGGGAGTTTGGATGTTAATGAACAGAACCTGTGAATTGTGTGCAGCTTACTTATATTTTCAACCTTGACAAAATTACATCTAACACTTTATAAGTCTAAACTGAGACACGTACTGAATGTAGGGCAGTTTGCAGGTCTAACCTGATGCACCCACTGGATGTTGGGTATCCTGCAGTGCTGTTGTGTTTCCCTTCTCCCAACCATTAATCATTCTCAGTTGCAATCCATTAAAAACAAACACTGAGGGAGTGCCTGCAATATGTTTATGTATGCTACACGGAGCCAAATATTTGGGATTCAGCAATTCTAATGAGTTCAAACCTTCACACCTGCTTTGCATCATCACCATGCTGACAACCCTGAATTTACACCATAAAAAAGCAACCATGTAGCTAGGGAAACCGAAGATGAGGAGACTTGTTTATGTGGACAATACAGAAAAGAAGCTGTTACTTTCAGATACACCTGCAAAGACGATTGTTGAACTTGAGAAGGTATGCTTGTTTTTTGTAAGCTATTTACTTCATATCCTGGAATGTAATTAAGAAAAATCTATATAATAGTTAAAGATATATATATATATATATATATATATATATATATATATATATATATATATATATAAAATCAAAGGCTTTTACACTTTTATCTGTATGCATTAGTTAGAAGTGCACTGATGGCATGTACAGTTTGCCAGTGTATTTCACAAGCACACATGATAGGCAATACCTTAAAATGGAATGTTCTGTGTTAAATATGTAGACATGTTTTAGGGACAGTTCATTTAATAGCACTTTTAGCATTTCAAGATTGTTTCCTAACAACATGTATCATTTGCCTGTTCTTTTTTTGGGGGGGGCAAACCTGCATTTCTGTCATGGCACAAACAAGGATATGTTGTTATTGTTACTCTCCTTTTTTTGCATCCAGTCTGTTGTTTCTATTTCAGATTTCTATACTGTTTTATGTTTCTCCTGGGGGTAATAGTGAAATACTACATTTTGTGTTTTATCTGGTAACAGTAATGTTGAAGTTATGTGATACTTGTGTGTATTATTCTTCGGTTGTCTTTTAAGATACCTAGAACTATGCAACTAGGTGTCTCAATCCTTGAAAACCACCCTTCACTGACCCTGAAAATCAGGTCACTGTTGATGCTTTTAGGCAACATGGTGCCTTCCTGCTTGAGAGGGGACTTGGAGATGTAGCAGTCAAAATGCAGATTTGGCAGCAGATTGTTGCAGATGTTAATGCAGTGGGTGGCCACAGCAGGACATATGACCAGGTGCACCATAGGGCCACTGACATGATATCTGCAGGGAGGAGAGTAGCTGAAGTGGACCATGATCATTTGGGTACCAGGAGGCCTGCTACAGAGGCACCACTAACAGCAAATGAAGAGTTGTTGTCCACTATCAGGGATCTAGACAAGCTTCCAATAAAGTGCAGAACAGCATGTCATTGGTGCTACTGTTTCAGGGACAGCAAGCATGTATCAGGAAAAGATTCCAAGTAGGCATTTGCATCTCAATTGTTGAATACTGTTGTATAGTAAAACAATTTAAATCAATAACGTAATTCTGTTTCACAAGAATTTATTTTTGGGGGAGTTGAAAATTGTTACAGTTAACAACACATTCTGATTGATTAGCTTAGGTTGAAGTTGTCATCCAAGTTCTTGTTGAAAGTATAGTTAATGGGCATATAAAGCAGAAAAATTATTACCCCCTGTATTACAGTTAATTGTGATGATGTTGTCCTTACCTTATTCTTAACTTATTTTAGGGCCATCTGAAATGCAGAAGATACCATCATCTGCACATGGTCAGCCAAATATTTTTATGTCAGTCCTGATGACTAATTCAAAGAAATATTTTAATGTGTGATGTTGATGTCATGACTGTTGTGTGTATTGCTGTACTAATAGTGGCAGCACTGCTAGTTTGTTAGCATATATTGGAGTATAGTAGTTTAGATATTGATTTTTCCTGTGTTTTTTGCTTATTCTCAAATGTGATCCTACAAGTGGAAGTGTGGGACTTCTACCACCTGATACAAGAGTATCAGCAGACTCTGATGGTGATGGTGGCCAAACAGGTGCACAGTTGTTGGGAGCAGAGGTTGAATTTGACACTAAGGTTGATATACAGCCATCCCCTGAATTTCCATCGGATGCAGCCAATAAGCCTATGCCTGACCATTCTAAGGATCCTACAGATATTGAACATGTGGAGGGTTAGACAACTGATCAGGGAAGTGTGGTTATTGAAGCAACAATGCCTGCTAACTCTTTTCATAGTGAAAGTGTAGTTGAAGTGCCACACAGGAGGATTGTAAGGGTGATTGAAGGAGGCCTGCTGTCCATCCTCCACCTGATCCAGGTGTCTCTTCCTGTGCCCCTCAATGTATATTTAGGCCAATCATGGAGGTCCAGGCATGTTCCCATAGGTTCTCCAGAAAAATGCTTATGGTTGTAGATGTGGCATAGGCAGACATGCATGGCTGCCTCCACTGTGTTGTTGATTAAATGGATCATATGAATGACACAGAATGAGCAGTCTGTATGGCATCCTTGTGGAAGAAGGTCAGCCACATACTCTGTTTTCAGCCAATATGGCAGTGCCTGATCATGCTATCATAGTGGAAATACTTCCACTGCTCCATCAGTGGTAAGCTGTCCACACACAGATGTGGCAGGCCATGTGGTTATGGTCCTAATTGTATTACTGAGGAGAGCTCATCCAGCAGACAACAGTCACATTCAGGAGGCCACAGTCCATCTCCTGGAAGAGCCACTTCTGGTTGTCAGGGATGACAATGATTAACTGCTACCTCTACCATGCACGGCTCACACCTATCTGACATGCCAAGACGTAGAGCTAGAACAGAGCTTGGCTGTGTTCATGCAGACACTCACACACCAATTTCACCTGGAGCATCCCTACAGACACACACACAACAGATACATGGGTCAGCTGTGCAGCTTAAAACACATTTTGTCTTACTGGCCATTTATTGGTTTATCCAAATGTCTGCCTGCTTCTCTTTCTTATTCACACACAGTCACCGATCTTTTGTGTTAGCCTAGGGTTCCTGCCCTCCAACACAATACCCTGTACAAGTGATGGTGATTGTGCCATATCCCTGTTTTGTATCTTTTGGATTTAGGGACAAATAAGCTTTGTGTCTGATGCTGAGGGTGCATAGATGATTTAGTGCTTAGTATATCTGCATTTGTGATGTGGAACTGGTAATTGTACCTTTGACTTATATTGGTATTAGAAAGTTAGACAGTTGATAGCATCAAAGTTTTCCAACTTTATTGAGCTGTGGCCAGGATGGCAAGTAGTTAACTGCACAACAATTTTGCTCTGCTTCTCCTATACATCTTTGACATTATTTAATTTTTAATTTCACTAAAAAACTTTCTAAAAAGGTGAATAAAGAATTGGAACTATTTGGGATTGTCTGGTGAAAAAAATGCTCTTTTTTAAAAATGTCCTGTCAAACCATCAGCTTGAAAATATCAAATTAAATGAGTCACTCTAAGGCAACCCTTCAAGAAGTCACTGTGAAGAAGGAGCTACAATCTATCTTCAATAGTATTCAGGACTTATTGTTAAAATTGCATAAACAAGACTCTAAGGTAGGCACAATCAAAGAAGACTGTAAAAAACAAATAGAATAAATAAATGAAGTAGTTATAAAGCAAAACCTTCAAATATCTGCCATGGAAGACATACTCACTGATTGAGATGACAGACTGAAGGAGAAAGTAAGATTGAATACATTTTAAAAGAAAACAACAAGTTCCTGGAGAAAATAGATGATCTTGAAAATGGGGCAAGAAGGAACAAGCAGGATATATGAAGCACTTGAAAAGCAAGATGGAGAACATATGGTAAACTTTTTAACTACTTGGATTCCAAAAAAATTTAAAACTCCCTGAAGCCCTATCATATGGTATAGAGAGTGCACACAGACCCTATCAACAACAACTTCAGGCAAGAAAACTTCAAATCCGAGATCCGTAATAGTGAAATTCATTCCAGTCAGGAGAAAGACTTACTTCTAAAAACTGCCTGGTCTGCATCACCCATCAAAATAGGTGATAATCTTATCAGATTTGGCAATGGCTTTTCTTCTTTACTTTTCTTGGAAAGGAAAACACGTATTCCCTTGCTGAAAAGTCTAATGAAATCTGGAATAAAAAAAACACATCTAGTTTACCCAGCAAAATTAAGACTTTTTTGCCATAAGGAAGAAAAGCATTTGAAACCCTGGAAAATACTATTTCTTTTCTACAGAAAAATGACTTACTTATCCACTGAAGAAATGAACTGGACCTAATCTCTGAAAAACATGTTACAAGAAATGAATGAACAGTAAAAGACAAAAATAAAAAAAAAAAACTCAGGGACAAATACAAATAATATATGTTGTTGGACAATGCATGGTTTTATAATAACTTGTTTTATGAAGCATTTCTGAATGGATTTCATCAAAAGGTAAAGCTTTTCATCTTTTCATTTTTTCATATTAAAATATAGTTTTAGTAAGCAATAATTCTTGCTTATTGAAATATATCTGATTCTCCATTAGATGGGATAAAAGAATAAATAATAGTTATATTAATAGTTAGCAATCTGAAATATATAATATGAGTTTAAGCAACTGATTACGCTTTTACAGTTCACTTTATTTAAATATCAATAATAGGACATATAATTAATGAAAATTAGCCTGGGTTTGATATAGAGTGAAAGTTATATTTAAAACAATGTACTAAAAGAAAAAAAATGTACAGATATGTTTTGTCATGGTTTTCTATTAAATTTAAACATTTAGATAATCAAAAGCAGTCTTACTATATGTTGAGAAAATACTTTAAATGGGGCTTATTTGAACTTGTTTCTTTATTTCTTCAGTAAAACTGTTTGCTTACATCGATCGTGGCTACCTCAGCATGATCGTGAGCCCTTTTAACTTTTATCATATTTCTTTTACCTCATTTTCCCACCTGAAAGTCTAAAAGTGTATCAAAAGTGCATTTTCTTAATAGCATGAGCTTATTTGAGTTTCTACAGCAGCTTGGGTTCAGGTTGAACAGCTAATGAAAAAGAAAGTGCTATATGACCTCTAACCCTCCGGAAACAGGAAATTAAGCGGTATTTTGAATGGAACATTAAAACAGAACATTATTGGAAGGCTTTGAAGACGTCTTTAGATTAATCATCGAGTTTAGAAATTAGTTGTAAGTTAAAACATGCTTTTTAATCTTATACACAATATATACTACATCCATGAAACAAGAGAAGCTTCTGTCCAAGAGGAAACTTGTGATAGGAATTCAAGACCTGAGGGGAGGACACGATACACAAGGGAAAAGAACTTTGGATGTGCATTACTCAAAAACAATCTCTATAAACCATGTAACACTGCTCTAAAGGGATTATGTGAAAGCTTCATTAATAAGGTCAGCATACATTTTAAGTTACAGAACATTTTATTTCTTTTTGAATACATAGAGCTTTCCCACCCTCATTTTAAACACCAACTTTAATGAGTTTTAAAATAGCTGTAAAAATGAACTGCTGTTTGTAAATAAAATGCTGTATTTATTATAAGGTATTAAACTATGAGCTGTTAGTACATTGAATTAAAATAACATAAATTTAATAGTTTTTTTAAAGTAAACAACATTCCAGCTTTATAACAGGCACCTAAAAAGCCTATCCTATATTATGTCATGATGACTACTAGACGTGGGTGTGTATGTTTATTCTTGTATGCTCACATTTGATTGCAACTATATGGAGAAGGTGAGGTTTAGATACATATATGCATATGGTTATGTAGGCCTATGGAGAGAAATGTACTGTGCTGTATGATAGTGTGGAGCTGAAAGGACAGTGCACACATAAACCTGAAATCCCTTGCTAGCATAGCTTGCATAAACATTTTAACTTAATGATAACATTTATATGAGATATAGATGCCTATAATTGATTAGATGTAAGCACAGGTAATTAAATTAAGTTTATCTCACAAAGAGTTTTATTCTGGTATACCTGGCTAACATTGTCAGTAATAAAGATAACATGTATTTTAGATACATTATATTGGCATGTTTGATAACACTGACATGAACAACAGGCTTTTATGCACAATATACAGGATTGCTTAAGTAAAAGGTTATCTCACATACCCTAAATAACAGTTCAGCAGTAACATATAATTGTCAATGTAGTATTCTATGTATATAGTTATTAGTTATTTGGTAGATAGGATATTTAAAAGTCCTAGAACTGGGAGAATTGTGTTTTAAGAAAATAATGAATAACACATTAGCAATTAAGTAATATGAACACGCTTACAAAAAAATAAGACAACTGTTATAAGTAAAGTAACTTCCTATCTCAAATGTGATTTTATAAGATTAAGCTAATTGTTTAGTTCTCTGTTATGTCTGTTAGTCAGAGTAAATTCTATTTTATTTATGTTGTTTTATTATATCTACATAAGCAGTAGCAAAGATTTGTGATCAGGTAGCGGTATTGTGTTGTTAGTGTGTGGTTTGTATGAGATTTTCATCAAACCAGTTTTTTTTTGTTCAGTGTTAGATGATAAAATGTTTTAACTTTGATTTTTAATACTAGTTTTAGAATATTTGTTTACAACAAGTTGTACATATGTTAGATTTATATTCATTATACTAAACCATTGTTCCTTAGTTTTGAAACCATTTGTTCTCAAAGATGCCAAAATATAAATGTATTTCACTAAATGTTAATGGGTTGACTAACCCTCCAAAATGAAACTGTTAAAATAAGCATTTCATATTACATAAAGCAGTTATTGTCTTCTTGCAAGAAACACATCTTTTGACTGAAGATTTACATACATTGCAAATAAAGGAGTATTTAGTTCTAGTAAGTTCTCATTTTACTTCAAAGAGAAGAGGCATTATTATCCTTTGGAAGAAAGCATTAGGTTTTCCTAAAGCAGTTGACACTTATTCTGATAAAAATGGTATGCTGGGATTGGTGGTAATAGAAATAGACATAAAGCATTACACTCTCATAAATGCATATTGGATTCCTTGAATAGGATTTAAAACAGCCAAGAATTATCTAGACATTATGGCATTAGATTCAAAAGGAAAATGTGGTGATAGCCAAAGACTTTAATTGTATTTTGTCAAGTAAAGACACCACTAATGAGAAAAGAGACTTTTACAGCAAAACATTTAAATCACTATATGGGTTTAATGAATATAAGGAATATTTCAGACTTAAAACTAAAAAGCTCTTTAAAGTATACACACTGTTCCTTCAGATATTGAACATAAACCAATATTGATAAAATGCTTTTATCAAATGAGCTTTATTCAAAACCAGAAGATGTATTAATAGTTGTGTGCCCTTTGTCTGACCATAATGCCATTGCATTCACTCTAACCCTTGGCTCAAATATCTTTATTCATTGTTAAAGATTACTGGCATATATAATTAAAATAAAATGTTTTAATGATTGATTTTTGAGAGAAATTAATCAAGCCATAGAATTTAATAGTAATGGGGAGGTGGCAGATGCTATATTATGGGATACCCTAAAAGCCTATTTATTTACTAAAATTAAACAAAGTTACATATGTAAAATGAAAGGATGAGACAAGGATTTTATTGCTACTCAATCTAATATAGATAAATTAAAATTAAACTTAAAGCCCAAAGCCGCAAATATGGAGTCGAAAAAGCTGAATCAAGAATATCAGGAAATACTTCAACACAAGATCTCAATCAATCTGGAAAAAAATTAAACTACAGTCTTATTCAGTAAACTCAAAGACTTTACATACAATAGTCATTAGATCAAAAAATATGAACAAAATAAATCACATTAAATAGATTCTATATAAACTGTGGGAAAAGCCATCAAACTAGCAAATCTAAATGACATATACCAATGTTTTAGTAAATATTATGAAAAATTATTAAATGGGAGACAATCCTAGATAATAATGAACTAACTGATAGTTTTCGAAGGAAAATATACATCATAAATTAACTAATGAACAGAAAATAACTACACCAACATGGTAGTAGCACAGCGGGAGAATACTTTTGTTTTGTTTTTCCATCTGGTAGTTTTAAACACTGTATTATTCTACCACTGGTTGGTGATGATATACTTCTTTTGTGGGATGGGACTGTTATGGAATTAGATTTGTTTATTGTTTTTTTACATAGCACTATTGATTTTCTTAGGTTCTCCGTTAAACACTCTTTTTTTTCTACTCAGTTTTTGGATTTTAGAATGTGGAGAGAATCTGATTTAACATTTAGTACTAGTTTATTTAGTAAGGATTGCTATAAACATTCCTTATTGCATAGAAAAAGTATGAATACTAACCATGTTTTTTGCAATATTATTAAGGGTTAAGGAATGTGTGTGTGTATCTAGGTAAGATGTTAATGACACACAATGTTTCCATAATTTGGATATTTTGGGATGTGAATTGTTAACTAGATGTTATCAGTCAGATGAAATTCAGGTAGGTTTAAATGCAGCTCTGAGTCTACGTCGTACTAGGGCAAAACCCTATTTTTCATCTGGCTTTAAATCAATGGCCAGTTCTATGTTTGATAATAAGAGTGTTTCAGTTTCTTCTCTGTATACTTATAATTTTAGATTTATTAGAAACATTTTTGAAAAACATTGGCCGATTCTTTTAATGATAACACTATTAAGAATTTTATAGGGACAAGACCTTTGTTCCTGTTTCGGAACAAATGTCCTTTAAAAAGGATATTATGTTATCCCTCTTGTGTTGGTGCTAATCTGGTTAATAGAGAAGTTCCAGAAACATGTGGTGGGTGTGCTTATTGTGGCCTAATTGATAGTTTGTGTACTTTTATCCATCCAGATACAGGGTCCAATTTTTCTTTAAAGTTAAAGCTAATTGTAATACAAATATATTATTTATAATGCTTACTGTGTTATATGCAAATGCTTTTACATTGGAAAAACAAATAGAATGTTGAAATGTAGAATTAGGGGGCACACCTACTACATGCAAATAGGTGATCCATAGAGTGCTTTATCTAAACATATGTTAAAAAAAGGGTTGACGCATGCTTTCAAATTTCTAGTGATTGATAGGTTGTGTTATAAAGAATGCTTGGGAGATTTGAGCAATATGACAGAGAGGTCTGAAACCTGATGGATAATTTTACTATGGGTAAGTAGTGGCTCTGGTTTAAATGAGTAGTTATCCCTTAAACTGGTTTTGAAGTCTTGTAGACTAGACTTCTTTAATTAACTGAATCTTTGTGGTATAATATATATAGTTTTGTATGCATTAGATTATTTTTTTATGATGTCTTGTTATTATTGATTAAGTAGGTTTTATCTGTGATTTGTTATATTAGGTCATATGATGTCATTTATGAATGGATTATGTGTGTATACCTTACTGATATCATTTAGGAGGTGTAGCTAAATTTTATGTTTCGATTGGTTTGTTTAATCAATGGCCATTAACTATGATTGATTGGATTGTTTTATTTAAACTGTTTTTGTGTTTGTTTTAAACTGTCTGATGAAGCATTTAATACATGAAAGTGCTTACATTTATTTATTAAACTTTAATTATTTTTCTGCTATTGTAATTTGAGTCCTGCCTGCCGTGCTTGGTGTCATTTCTTATAGAAAAGTAAAATTGATAAGTCTTTTTCTTTTAAAGAATTGAAAGATCAAATTAAAAGTGTCCAAAACAACAAGGATCCAAGTTTAGATGGTATCTTCACAGAGTTGTATAAACTGCTATCTAACAATATTTTAAAAACCTTATTGAATATTTTTGAAGAGGTCAAAATCTCTGTGGCTATTCCTTCCTCTTAGAGATACTCTATAATTATATCTATTTTAGAATCAGATAAAGATCCCACATCATGCACTTCTTATCGGCCTATTTCACGTTTAAATGCAGACTACAAAATTTCCATGTCTATACTAGCAAAAAGGCTAAACCAAATACTCCTGGGATTAATAAATGAAGATCAAGCTAGCTTTATAATAAACAGAAGAGTACAAGACAATATTATAAGAGTTTTTTCATTAATGTATCTAGCAAATAAAAATAAAAAATAATTATCAATAGTAAGTCTAAATATTGATAAAGCTTTTGATTCAGTGAATTGACCTTATTTATTTAAAATATTAAATTAATATAACTTTTCCTGTAGTTTTATAACATTATTTAAAACACTTTATAGCAATTCAGTATCTTTTGTCAAGTTAGGTACCTTTCTGTCTGGAGTCTTTAATATAGCAAAAGGAATGAAAAAAGGATGCCCTTTTTCAACTTTATTATTTGCTGTAGCTATAGAACCTAGCTAACTATATAAGATCTAATGTAAATATTAAAGGCTTCAAAATAAATGAAGACTTTTCATCAAAAATCCATCTTTTTGCTGATAACATACTGTTGACATGTAGTGACATAGAACACTCATTAGATCACATATACTCAAAGCCTTGGATTACTTTGAAAAGTATTCTGGTTTGAAACACAATCATAATAAAACTAAAATATTGCTTATAAACCAAAAATAACCACTTTTTAAGATCAATTAAAAATTTTAACCTGGGAAACTTTTAAATTAAATATTTAGGTATCACTGTTGAATCTATGAACAAATATTCCATATTGATAAACTATAAAACTTAACAGATGAAATCATAAAATTAACAGACAATTGGAATAAGCCATTCTTTACAATGGAAGATAGACTCAACCTGATTAAAATGATAATTTTACCAGCAATCTTATATATAGTCAATAATTAACTCTCCCCTCAAAAAAAAATATAAGAAAATAAATTCTACCTTACTTAAATTCTTATGGTACCCTAATACCCAAAACCATGATCAGTGTAATTGTTAAACTGGAATAAAATAAAAAAAACCTGCACCAGGGCACAACGGTGTCTTTAATTGCACAAATGTTTGAGCGATTTCATTCCAATTGAAAAGAAACTTCATCAGAAACAACGTGCTCTCTACTTCCTTCCTTTTATACACTTAAAAAAAGGTGCCAAATAAACACCAGCAAAATTTAAAGGTATACACATATTAAAATACCAATACTATTCACAAATTTCCTGCATCAAATATATATGCATGCTAAACACCAGTACCATTAAATATAAAAAAGTAAATATTGTATAAAAACCCTTAATAGTGATGCATTAAGAATTGGTAAACACATGGAATAACGTATATAATCAATTGAACTATTTAAAAACATTTTAGAAAGGTTTGGTTGTAGAAGTCCTATGACAGGCAGTCTGACTTAATTTTAAAAATAGGCTTAATAGATATTAAGTCATTAATACCTGTTGTGACAGTGGCATTTAATAAAAGTTGCCAGTGAAGCTCTCTCTCATCAACAAAGGTTTCCCAATCACCACCCCTTTCCAGGTGTTCCACCTTCTCTAAAAAGGTAAAGCCACATTTCTTAAAATCCCTCCACACCATAGAATGCTTGTAAAGGGCATTACAGGAGTTGGCTTTACCAACTGCATACACATGCTGATAAATCCTTGTCCACAAAGGTCCAATAGTCTTCCCTACATAGAATACTGGACAAGATAGACAGAAGGCTATATATACTACACCCTAAGTACTGCCGCCAAATCTGCCCTTGACTGTAATAAATCTATGAAAACCTTCCACAGAAAAACTGCTGCCTTCATAAATAAATCCACATTGATTGTTGGTACCACACTGTTTCATGCCCCAACCTTTGGTAGAAACATTGTCATAACTCCTGCCTGCTTATAGGATGGCTTTAAAATTTTGTTATTTTTAAAAACAAATCTAAGTTGCGGCCCCAACTGGTTGGTTGACCCAAGGCATCCAAAAAGAGTACTCCAGTGTACACTGAGGGAACCTTTTAAAGAAAGGATGTCTGCTGCATTGCAGAACCAGCACCTGTGAAGTGTTAACTGGACTTTTTATCCTTGTTTTTGTTCTTACCCAATATGGATCCAGGTTGTCGCATAATGGAGTCATATTGAGAATTTCTGTACTCTGCACAAAACTACTAATGTTGTCCAGCATGCCCTGTGGGTAACTCCTGCATTTGAACATTTTGCAAAGTGTGACAGCTTCAACTTGGAAGTTGGTCTCATCAGAAACAAATCTGCTAAGCCTAATCAGTTAACCTCTCACCAAATTCTTTTTCTGCCATGCACAGTTTTGACTATTGAAATGCAAATATGCATTTAAAGAAGTCTTTTCCCTGAAAATGTTGGATTCATATCTTTGTTCTTTGAAATTTTTGTACAATGTGATGTTAAGAAAATCAATAGAATATGTGTCCTGCCTTTCTAAGCTAGTATAGTCCAGTTTTCAGGTTAGTGCTGAATTCAGGGCTGTGTTACAAATCTCTGTGTTTGCCCATACCTTACTTGGATAGAAGGAAGTTATCTGTTCACTTGTGAGAGAGGGGAGCTTTGAGCAGCCTGTATGTCTCTGGATGATTGGTTTCAACCCAGAAATTAGTAGTTTATTGGCCATTTTGGGCTAATTTCTATCTCTTTCACTTCCCTGCTATAAATACCGCATTTGCCTGGTTTTGCACACCAGGTAGCGCCAGTTAGCTATGGTATAACTATTCCTGGCTCCACAAAGTCTCCTCTTCAATTTTTCCCTTTGAACTAGACAAACTTTCAACTTAAGCACTCAAGCCGCTCATTTCTCAGCCTGGCACTTGCTCAAAACTCATAGCAAACATTTATAAACCATAACACTAGACCCTTCTGTACTGTACAGAAGGACAAGGCTCTCTATTCGACCTTACCAGCCATCCAGTAAACAGTTCACTGTACCTATCCAGGCATGTCCAAAGGGCAGTTTTAGGTGTACTCTCCAGTCCAACTGCTGAATCTGGGCATTTTGAGGCAATGTTACACCTGCCTCATGTACACGGACAACCCCATCCTCCTACCACCAAACACTAATACATGCGAGAGATGCAATTATACAGCCAAACTAGAGGCTAAGCTCTCTCAACCCAAGACTGGATCAGACAGTCAAGAGGAGAAGGGAAATACTTGCATCATACCACCAGTCTCACATAAACCCATTAAAGCAGCACTGGAAAAAAACACACATAAATATATGAAAACATACTTGGAGGCTCTAAATAAAAATCTGCAAAATAAACAGAGACCTCCAAAGCAAACATCCAAGCAACCTCCACCCCCCAAACACAAACCATGAAACATATACTTCAGAAAACCAGTGTGCCATGCAATCACAGCCCTTAAGGCAAAATAACAAACCCAGCATACTAGTAATAGGTGACGCTATAGTCAGGCACACTGACGTCCCACTCACTAGGCTGAATAAGGAGAAGGCTACTGTTAGCTGCCTGTCGGGTTCCAGGATCCGCCACATAATACAAGCACTCAGGTCACTACAGAACAAGTACAAATATGACTCTGTCATTGTCCACGTTGGTGTGAATGACCTGAGCCATACCTCTCTGGACTACATGAAAAGAGACATGGAAGAGCGCTCTGATCACATAGCCCAGGCCGGTATGACTCTGACCCTGAGTAGCATCCTGCCCTCGCCAAGAATGATACCACAGTATAAAGAAAAAAATATCAATTTCAACAATTGGCTAAGTTTCTGGTGTCATTCAAAGGGGATCCAGTGTCTGTCCGCCTGGGATGACATGCTCGACAAGCCACGCTGCTTCGCTAGAGACGGCTTGCACCTGTCACCCTTAGGCTTTCGAATACTGGTCAAGGCTCTTGCCACCCCCATAGTGCCTTTTTTAGGCAAGTCTCAAAAGACAAACCTACCGCTGCAAATAGCACAAGTAACAAAAAAACTGAGGGTAGTTCTACTCAAAATGCATGCGCACTCGAGGCATTCCTCAGTATGGAGAAAATCGATATATGTGCAGTAACAGAAACCTGGTTTAAGGTTCCAGAGAGCACCCCAGCCCTACCAGGCTACAACCTATACCATACATTTTGGCCACAGAACCCAAACCAAAATACAAAAGGCAGGGGCATATCCATATTCATCAAAGATGCCCACACCTCCAGGTTAGTGGCACAGCACAATGCTTCAGAGATCATCCACATGCAACTAACAATGGGCAAAACTGCAATTCAAATTGTAGCTTGCTACAGATTACCCACCATGTCCCAGGGCCCCCATTCCGTGTTCCTGGAAACACTGGGAAACATAAAGGTCCTACCAAACATCTTAGTATTGGGTGATTTCAATTATCCAAACATTAACTGGGAGAACTACTCAAGTACTAACTCCCTTGCCCAACATTTCCTAGAATTTATAAACTCAAATGCCCTGGTTCAATTGGTCAACACTCCCACCAGAGGTGACAACATATTGGACCTGGTCATCACCAACATGTGCGACCGGTGTATCACACCGGAGGTCATCTCCTCGCTGGTTAGATCTGACCATAAACAAATCACTTTGGATTTCCACATTCCGCCCCCACCCCCGGACAGGAAAACCACTGTGAAAAACTTTTCAAAAGCAAACTTCACGTTACTTAAGACAGAGGTGGAAAGTTTCAAAGCCCCCATACTGAAGGATAACGCTGTCCAACCTGCAAAAATCTTTACTAATGCATTCTACAGGTGCCTAAAAAAATGCATGGATCATGCCATCCCAAGCAAAACCAAGACTCACTCCTCCAAGAAAAGGAAACCAGTCTGGTGGACTCCTGCCATAAACAAGCTATACAATAGAAGGAGGAAACTAGTACAGAAAAGAGTAAAATCCCAAAAAGGGAAGACATCCCTGATCAGTATCAGCATGAAACTACAATCCCTCATAAAATCATCCAAGGCGAGCTTTGAAAGAAAAATTGCCAAGGACTCCAAAGATAACCACAAGGCATTCTTTAGCTATGTCAAGAATCTAAGTGGCAATGCTCAGATCTGCTCGGAGTTAGTGCAGAATGGCACAAAATACACTGAACTGACTGATATCTTCAACATCCTGGCAGACAGGTTCAGCGCAAACTTCACCCCCCCTCTCACCCCCAAGAGGGCCCATAACCATACAAGAAGAATGTAGAGTCCCTGAAATTACAGACACTAAGGTTTAAACAGCCCTCTCCAAAGCAAAAAACACAGCATCAGTGGGACCAGACAGTGTCCCAGGCTGCATCCTACATGAGCTCTAAGAAGGAACTAACCCCTCACCTAAACACACTGTTCAAACTCAGCCTCTCCACAGGCTATGTACCCATATAGTGGCACACAGCAGCATTTATTCCGCTACACAAAGGTGGAGCCACAACAGACCCCAGGAACTATCGCCCTATAAGCCTGACTAGCTTGGTCTGCAAGGCTATGGAGCGCATCATCATGGAACTCATTAACAGAGACATTGGGAACCTCCAAACACTGGACCCTACCCATTTCGGCTTTGTTAAGGGCAGATCATGCCTCCTAAACCTGGTGAACCTCTTTGAGACAGCTACCAAGGCTATAGATGAGGGAAACGTGGTACAAACAGCCTACCTAGACCTCACAAAGGCCTTTGACACCATTCCCCATTCTGGTATTATAGACAAGCTCACCAGCCTGAACATAAACCCCTACATCACAAGATGGGTTGCCAGCTGGCTCATGGGTAGAACCTACATAGTGATAGTTGCGGGTGGTAGGTCCGACTCTACATTGGTTACAAGTGGAGTTCCACAGGGCTCAGTCCTAAGACCCCTCCTGTTCAGCATATACTTCCCAGGGGTACAGGCAAGCACAGGAGGACTATGGCTGACCAAGTTAACAGATGACTGCAAACTAGGGGCTATAATTGACTCTCCAGCTGACACAGACATCCTCCAAAAGGGTCTCAGTGAGACGGATACCTGATGTCAAAATCACGGCCTCAAGCTAAATGCCAAAAAGTGCATAGTCATCCCCTTTGGAAAAACAATGTACCCACAAACTACCACATAGGTGGCAGTCCCCTAAATACGGAAGACATAATAAGGGATCTGGGGACCCAAGTAGATAGTCATCTCAACTTTGATAATCACATTGCCAAAGTGGTTAGAAAATCCTTCTACATGGCCCACCTAATCACAAAAGGGTTCGCAACCAGATCAAAAGAGGTCATTGTACCCGTCTACTCATCACTCATCAGACCCATCATAGAGTACAACGCCCCATTTGGGATGTAGCTTATAAGACACCTGCAACAGCTGGAAAGACAACAGAAGTACCTCACCAAGAGGATCACTGGCCTAAAACAGATGCCCTATGCAGCTCGACTGAAGAAATTACAGCTGTACTCGGTTGCATACTGCCTACTCAGAGGTGATCTCTGCCTGACATACAAGGACATGTCCAACCCAGAATTGATGGACATACTCCACCTAAAGAAAACCTTATCCCCATGAGCCACATGCTCTAGGGATCTAAACCTCACCACAACAATAAATAGGGCGCGCTGGAGGGATAGATTCCTGTCCCAGAGACTTCCCATGCTTTGGAACAAGATCCCAACCTACATCAGGCAGAGCTCCTCACTAACACTCTTCAAAAGAAATCTTGCCGAGTGGATGAGAAACCGAAAGTTTACCTCAGGGATCACTTCAGTGGCTCTGCTGGACAGAGGCACAGGGAACTGATCTAAGGGGGCGGCGAAAGCCAACACATTTTGGCTAGGCTTATAAATGCCTTCGGGCAGATAGCCTAGTACCTACCTATGAACCTATTACATTGGTGGGTAAATTCTAAGAAGTTATGGAGAGCATTAGAAAGCCCATAGAAGAATTCAATTCCTCTAAACTGCCATTCCATAAAATAAATATTTCATCCAGTTACTTGAGATAAACACCAATCATATAAGAAAAAGGTGAATGTAAAACCATGGATGTTCTCAAAACCATAAAATCAGGTTGGCAAACATGGGAGCTGAAACTGCCCCCATGGCCACACCTGTGTGTTGTTTGTAATATTCACCTTTGTAGTATACAAAGTTGTTAGCACAAACTCTATACACTGGAGAATCAACCTAACTTCAGTATCACTCATATCTGTGCCCCTGACCATAGCTTGATGAAACCAGTCCAACCCATCCTTGTGGGGATGACAGAAAATAAATCTTTGATGTCTATTGTAACAATGAGGGCCTCAGGCAAAAACATGACTTTTGACATAATCCCAAGAAAATGCCTAGAGTCTTTTAGTATATGTTGCTTGTCCACTGTAAATGAAATTTGGCCAAAGGTTCCATTTTGGATCTAGTAGGTGCTACTATGGGTATTAAGGGGGTCAGATAAAAATTTGTGGAACTTAGAAATTACAAAAATTGCTGGAATCCTTGGCTTGTTCACTACTAAAAATTCCCTAGTGGTCATGGGTAAATAAAATGTCATAAAAATGTCCTCCAAAATCAAATCAATAGCATGGTAAATAATGTTGATTTTGTTCCATGAAACCTCCATAAAGTATTTTCCATTATGTAAATAATCCAAAATTCTGGAAGAATAATAATGTTGTCCATTATGACCACTCCCTCATATTTATCAGGTTTCATGATGCTCACTCTTTTGTCATAGGCCATTTTGTATAACAGTTCCCTCTCCTCAGGAGTAAGGTTGTAAAATTTGGGTTTTCTGTTGTTATAACACCATTCTCTCATGTTTTTCTCACATAGCTGTTCAACTAAGTGAATGTTAGGCAAGAGTGGTAGGTTAAAAGTGCTAGCTTTTTTTAGAACAAAACTAAAAGAATGTTGGTCATTAGGGAGTAGAAAACAGTTTGAGCTCAGTCAATAAATCTACCATATCGGGATGGCTAGAAGACACATATTTAAAGCCTTTTATAATAAACTGCCAAAAGTGTGAGTGATTTTTAAGTGGGGAAAATTTGTACATCACACAGCCCCCAAAGTTAATAACAAAATCAGTGTCTTCTTTTTCCTTCACCAGAGATTCTGGAAGGATTACTTCTGAAACTGTCTGTTCCGGTGGTTGGTTCTCTGAAAAACCTACTGGCAGTGTCCTTCTTGGGGACTAGAGGATTGATTGGCTTGCCTCTCTCTTCTATCCTCTAACCTCTTAGATCTGCAAGGGATATCACCATCCTCCTGTTCCCCGCTGACTTTGTCCAGATCATTATTGGATGCTGTGCCACTATTCTTTGGTTCTCCTCTTCCACATGGGGCAGGGTAGTCTTTATTGTTCTTGTAGTCATTGATGTCTCTGAAAATCTTTCTTTGTTTCCTTTTAAAGGAAGCTTTCTCATGTTCTGACACCCTTTTTTAGAATAGACTGGAATTCCTCAAATTGATGCTCAAACAATAAATCTTTCTGTATCTTGGAACAAAGATTACACATTTCCTTCTCTAGCTGGTTCAGCTATCTCAGATTATCCGAAACAATAATATTCATATATTCAATACCTATATTATCGAAAAATTCCACAAGTTCAAAATGCAAAAGGGACCCATGGATGGCCCAGTGGGGTATTTCCAAATGCATAAGCCTCTGGATACCCACTGGTTACTAACACAATACTTGAGAAAGGAATTGTGCTACTGTATTGACTTAAACTTAGTTAGTAATGATTCAAATTTATTAAATTCTTGCTTAGAATGTACGTTCATGATCACTAAACTGTCTATTGTTCGTCTCAAACCTCTGGACTCCATCTTCACTAAGCAAATGTTTCAAGGTAAACCAATCCTGAATGTTGAAGCTTCCCCTAGAACTGGAAGCAGTGTTTATATAAATAAAATTGGTGTTCAAAGTATTGGTACATACAGCAGTATAGGATGAAACTTTTTCCATACCTGTACTGGATCTGCCATTGTCAGCAATCCTTGTTCCATTACTACTGCTGCCAAAAGCTGAAACCAGAAAGTCCACATGGTCCTTAAGCTGATTCATACATTCTATCAAAACAGTAAGATCCACTGGTGTGTTGTTGTGACTGAAGTAAGTGGAGTTGGCTTCCAAGCCAGAAAACAACTGTGTTTGCAACATTCTGGTGTCTGTAGAAAACTGAAACAACCAAAATACCCAAGACCATGATCAACATACTTGTTAAAGTGAAAATAAATAAAAAAAAATGCCACACCAGAACAGAGTCTTTAATTGCACAAAGTTTTGAGCAATTTCATTCCAATTGAAAAGGAACTTCATCAGAAACAACGTGATCTCTACTTCCTTCCTTTTAATCACTTAAAAATGTGCCAAAAAACACCAGAAAAATTTAAAGGTATAAACACATTAAAATACTAATACTATTCCCAAACTTCCTGCATCAAATATGTATGCATACTAAACACAAATACCATTAAATATAAAAGTAAATGTATAAAAAATCTTAATAGCGGAAGCATTAAGAATTAGTAAATAGATGAAATAACATATATAATCAACTGAACTATTTAAAAACATTTTAGAAAGGTTTGGTTGTAGACCTCCTATGACAGACAATCTGACTTAATTTTCAAAATAGGTTTGATAGATATTAAGTCATTAATACCCGGTGGGACAGTGGCAGTTAATAAACGTTTCCAGTGAAGCTCCCTCTTCTCAACAAAGGTTTCCCAATCACCACCCCTAAAAAACAAGAATATGTTTAAACTAGCATATCAAAAGCTGGAAGGTAGGTGGCATTGGGTTTCCAAACATTGAGCTAAATACTATTGCTGTAATTATTAAAAAATAATATTATCGTGGTTAGATTCTTCATATGTCTTTTGGAAATCTTTACATGAAAAAATATTAATAGACAACAACAAGCTTATCATAGATTCTTATATATAATTTCTTATATCAGTTTTCTGTACTTTCTTGCTGTACTTAACTGTTTTCTGCCTAAACACTGATTTTCCAGCATTTATTGTGATTCAAAAGCTTGTTTTTTTCGCATATTGTACTTATTTGACTGCCTACACTTTTAAAAAGCCATGTTTTTCTTTAAATAATTTGTTTAACTGTTGTAGGCTACACACTAAAGTGGGATAGCCATTTCTGATTGTTTGTAGTCATTTAAAGCTGTTTTAAGTGTATTTTTTTTACTGATTTTGCCTTATCTTTTCAAAAAATCAAAAAACAAAAAACAAAACAAATCTTTGTTTCCTGCATTTCTAAGCTAGTATAGTCCAGTTTTCAGGCTAGTGCTGAATTCAGGGCTGTGTTACAAGTTTCTGAGTTGCCCATACCTTACTTGGATAGAAGGAAGTTTCTCTGTTCACCTGTGAGAGAGGGGAGCTTTGAGCAGCCTATTTGTCCATGGAGGAGTGGTTCCAGCTCAGAAGTTAGTAGTTTATTGGCCATTTTGGGATAATTTCTATCTCTTTCATTTCCCTGCTATAAAAAAATGCGTTTGCACGGTTTTGTGTGCTGGGCAGTGCCGGTTAGCTAGGGTTAAATTATTTCCAGCTCCACTAAGTCTCCTCTTCAGTTTTTCCCTTGAAACTAGTCTAACTCTCAACCTAAGCACTCAAAAAGCATCCTACAGCCCAGCACTTGCTCAGATCTAATAGCAAGCACTAATATACCCTGACACTTGATTGCCCAGCAGGGCAAGGCTCTTTATTCGCCCCTCAACAACCAAGCAACTAAGCAGCTCACCCTACTATTCAGGCATGACCAAAGGGCAATTTCAGGATTACTCTCCAGCCCAGCTGGTGATTCTGGGTATCATGAGGCAATGTTACAACTGCCTCATGTACACAGACAACCCTCTCCTCCTCCCACAAAACATTAACATATGCGAGAGATGCAATTATACGGCCAAACTGGAGGCCATGCTGTCTCCACCCAAGACTGGAACAGACAGTCAAGAGGAGAAGGTTAACACTTGCAACACATCTCCAGCCACACATCGACCTACTAAACCAGCACTGGCAAAAAATACACATAAATACACAAAATCATACGCGGAGGCGCTAAATAAAATCCTGCAAAAGCATCAGAGACCTCCAAAGCAGACACCCAAACAACCTGCACCTCCAGTCACAAACCAGACAAGACATAAAACACAAAATCAGTGTGCTGCACAATCACAGCCCTTAAGGCGACATAACATACCTAACACACTAGTAATAGGTGACTCTATAGTCAGGCACACTGATGTCCCACTCACTAGGCTAGACAAGTAGAAGGTTACTGTAAGATGCCTATCAGGAGCCAGAAACCACCACATAACACAAGCACTCAGGTCACTCCAGAACAAGTACAAATATGACTCTGTCATTGTTCATGTTGGTGTGAATGACCTGAGATGTACCTCCCTGGACTACATGAAAAGAGACATGGAACAGCTCTCTGATCATGTAGCCCAGGTTGGTATGACCCTGACCCTGAGTATCATCCTGCCCTCACCAAGAATGATACCTCACTATAAAGAAAGAATGATCAATTTCAACAACTGGCTAAGCTTATGGTGTCATTCAACGTGGATCCAGTGTCTGTCAGCCTGGAATGACATGCTCAACAAGACACATTGCTTCACAAGAGACGACTTTCACCTGTCACCCTTAGGCTTTCGAATACTGGCCAAGGCTCTTGCTGCCCCCATAGTGCCTTTTTAGGCAAGGCTCAAAAGTCACCCCACCTCCGTAAACAGCACAATTAACAAAAAACTGAGGGTTATGCTACTCAATGCCAGGAGTTTAAATTTCAAAATGCACCCGCTTGAAGCACTCCTCAGTATGGAGAACGTTGACATCTGTGCAGTAACTGAAACCTGGTTCAAGGCTCCAGAGAGCACCCCAGCACTACCGGGCTACAACTTGTACCACAAGCTTTGGCCACATAACATGGACTGAAACATAAAAGGAGGGGATGTATCCATATTCATCAATGATACCTACACCTCCAGGTTAGTGATGCAGCATGATACCTATGAGATCATCCATGTGCAGCTAACATTGGGAAAATCTGCAATGCAAATTGTGGCCTGCTACAGATCACCCTCCATGACCCAGGACCACCACTCCACCTTTCTAGAGACACTGGAAAACATGAAGGTCCTACTGAACACCCTGATATTGGGTGACTTCAATTATCATACCATTAACTGGGAAAACTACTCGAGTACAAACTCCCAGTCCAAACGCTTCCTGGAATTCATCAACTTAAATGCCCTGGATCAGCTGGTAAACTCCCCTACCAGAGGTGAAAACCTATTGGACCTGCTCATCACAAACATGGGCGACAAGTGTTCCACACTGGAGGTCAAACCGTCACTGGTTAGATCAGATGATAAACTAATCACTCTGGATGTCCACACCCCACCACCACCCCCAACTAAGGAAACCACAGTAAAAAACTTTTCTAAAGCAAGCTTCACCATACTTAAGACAGAGGCGGTAAGTTTCACAGCCTCCACGCTAAAGGATAAGGCTACCCAAGAAGCAAAAACCTTTTCAAATGCACTCTATGAGCACCTACAAGGATGCATGGATCATGCCATCCATAGCAAAACCAAGACTCACTCCTCTAAGAGAAGGAAACCAGTCTGGTGGACCCCTGCCATAAACAGGCTATACAATAGAAGGAGTAAACTAGTTCAGGAAAATAAGCAAATACCAAGATGGAAAGACATCCCTGATCAGTATCAGTAAGAAACTAAGGTACCTCATAAAATCATCCAAGGCTAACTTCGAAAGAAAAATAGCCAAGGATTCAAAAGATAACCACAAAGCCTTCTTTAGCTATGTTAAGAATCTAAGTGGCAATTTGCAGATATGCACTGAACTAGTGCAAAATAGCACAAAATATACTGAACCTACTGATATTGCCAACATCCTGGCAGATAGATTCAGTGCAAACTTCACCCCTCTCTCACTCCCAAAAGGGCCCACAACAATACCTGAAAAGTGTAGTGTCCCAGAAATCACAGATGCACAGGTGAAAATAGCCCTTTCAAAAGTCAAAAACACAGTGTCAATAGGGCCAGATCGTGTCCCAGGCTGCATCTTGGACGAACTACAGAACAAACTCACCCCCCACCTAAACATGCTGCTCAACCTCAACCTCTCCAGAGGCTATGTGCTTACAGAATGGCACACAGCAACAGTTATTCCACTCCACAAAGGAGGGGCCACAACTGATCCTGTTAACTATTGCCTCATAAGCCTGACTAGCCTGGTCTGCAAGGCTATGGAGCGCATCATTGTGGAACTCATTAGCAAAGACATTTGGAACCTCCAAACACTTGACCCGACCCAGTTCAGCTTTGTTAAGGGCAGATCATGCCTACTAAACCTGGTTGACTTCTTCGAGACAGTCACCAAGGCCATAGATGAGAGGAAGGTTGTTCACACAGCCTACCTTAACCTCGTCAAGGTTTTCAACACCATTTCCCACTCGGGTATTACAGAAAAACTCACCACCTTGAACATAAACCCCTACGTCATGAGATGGGTTGCCAACTGGCTTACAGACAGAACTCACACAATAAGAATAACAGGCTCCAGGTCTGACTCTAAACCAGTCACAAGTGGTGTCCCGCAAGCTCGGTCCTGGGACTCCTACTGTTCGGCATGTACTTCTCAGAAGTACAGGCAAACACAGGAGGACAATGGCTAACCAAATTCAACGATGACGGCAAACTGGGATAATTGACTCTCCAGCTGACACGGACATCCTCCAAAAGGGCTTTACTGAGATGGACACCTGGTGTCAAAGTCATGGCCTCAAGCTAAATGACAAAAAATGCATAGTCATCCCGTTTGGAAAAAACAAAACACCCACGAATTACCACATAGGAGGCAGACCCCTTAATACAGAAGAGGTAATAAGAGATCTGTGGACCCAGGTAGACAGTAATCTCTCCTTTGACAATCATATTGCCAACGTACTTAGGAAATCCTTCTTTGTGGCCCATCTAATTACTAAAGGGTTCGCATCTAGAAATAGAGAGAGGTTATAGTGCTCCTCTACTGATCACTCATCAGACCCATTATAGAGTACAATGCCCCATTTGGGATGTACCTCATAAGACACTTCCAACAGCTGGAGAGACTACAAAAGTACCCCACTAAGAGGATTACTGGCCTCAAACATATGTCCTATGCAGCCTGACTGAAAAAGCTCTGGCTTGTACTCAGTGGCGTATCCCTTACTCACAGCTGATCTCTGCCTGACTTACAAAGCCATGTCCAACTCAGAATTGATGGACATGCTTCACCTAAAAAAATCCAAGTCACTGCAAGCCACATGCTCTAGTGAGCTAAACCTCACCACAACAATAAATAGAACATGCTGGAGGGCTAGAGTCCTGTCACAGAGACTCCCCATGCTTTGGAACAAAATTCCAAACTACATTAGGCAGAGCCCCTTACTAACACTTCAAGATAAACCTTGACGAGTGGATGGGTAACAGAAAATACATCCCTGGGATCACTTCATTGGCTTTGCTTGACAGAGGATCAGTTAATTAATCAATGGGGCAGCGAAAGCCGACACACTCTGGCTAGGCTTATAAATGCCCTAGGGCAGATAGCCTAGTACCTACCTATGAACCTATGAACCTATATGAAACTGGGTATCAATATATTCTACTGGGCTCTAAAAGAATTTGTTATGGATGAAAGAGACAAGTTACTTTTATGCCTTTTATTAACCAAATCCTATCAATCTTTAAAAAGGTTGATGAACTCAAATTACTTATTCAAAGAATTACTAATCCTATTATTCCCCATTGCTTTCACTAATGGATGATTCATGTCTTTTAATGGAAACACAATGACAGCTCTCAAGAATAGTAACGTAATATTTTGGCATCAGTTTCTTAATAGAAACAAAATACATCCTGTTGAATATTTATTAGCAAGATATAGCATAGAGCAGGGAGGCTGGTTAGATATACATACCTGTAAAGAATATATTCTGGATAAAATCAAAATATCACTATATCTTCAAACTAAACCTGTTCTAAAAATTTTGGATCTATACTCTAAGAGTCTTTGTTACACCTCATACAATTATGCAAATATATAAAATAGGAAAAGTGAAATACTGTAGATGTAATGAAGTTCTTAATGATAATTGGTTATACAAGATAATGGATTGTAAGTTAGTGAGTTCCTTTTTGAGTGATTTCAGTAACTTTTCTCAGGCATTGTGGTCAGACAATTGCACTATTACTGACTTCTTGATACTATTTAATGCCTCAATTCCAGCAGCTATACCTATTTCTCAAATACTTCTTCATTGGGCAATATTTGCCATTACAAGGCAAGTTATAACAAAAAACTAGAAATGTAAAACTGAATTAGCATTTGGTGAATTTGTGTGCCTAGCTAAGACTATCTGTAAAAATGAGTTGTCAACTATAAGAATAAGAATTTTAAGCATAACTCATTAGCACATATTTTGGATAAAGCTTAATAATTTGCTATAAAAGTAATAATCATTAAGAATATATAACTATTCTTGTTATTGACTTTTGTAAATAGTCATCATTTATCTTGTTATATACTGTTTTAAATGTTGATGGACTTCTTAAAACCAAGTAAAGAACTTTAAAAAAACTTCTCTTGTAAGGGTTTCAGAGTCTAAAACTGCAATGTGTCTCATTACTTTCGAATTTTGCTTTTTTTTTTTTTTTCAAAACAGGTTTATTGTTTTAACATATAAGAGAAATATCATAACAATTTTATACAAGTAATTAAAAATAGGTATTATTATAATATTCAACAAAACAACTAAAGTATTTACAAAGACATCCACTACAATCAGATCAATTAATTAAACTAAAATACCATGCTATTGAAATTAAAATTTTTTTAACAAATTTTGTAAATTATCCCATACAATAAAATAAGATGTTTTTCTATTTGTTCTAGTCCTAATTGTGTTTATTTCCATATGACACACTATATTCATAACATTTTTAAATTCATTGAACGAAGGAGGTGTATCTGAAATCCAATTTCTAGTTATTATTTTCCTAGCCACTGCTAGAATAGACCATAACAAGGGAAGCTTAACCTTTTTAACACTTTGAGGTACAGGTGTGTTGAATAATATAAAAGATTTAGAAATAATGAAATTATCTGTAAAAAGAGCCTGCAAAAATTCATTAATTGACTTCCAGTATTCTTTCAATTTTATACAGTCATAAAACATATGAGCCCAGTCAGCATTAATTTCTACATTACATCTCTTACATAGATTATCTTTATTATTTATTTTATTCATCATCAAAGGTGTATAAAAAGATCTATGTAAAAATTTCCATGTATAAAGTCTCCAGACAATGGAAGACGTAGTTCTATAAGCAGATTCCAATATATATTGTTTATCTTGTTGATTTGGTGGGTCCCCATTAATAGAAGTGAAATAATTCCAGTATGAATCTACATTGTAAAAAGTTTCTTGTCTGATAACTTTATGTATGTATGAAAGTTTACCTTTATCAGAAACGTTATGTTGTAAATTTAATATCAAGTAATCAATCAGTGTTGGAATAGATTCTTTAACAGTTATAGACATTAAATCTATTTTATTAATGAGATGTTGTCTAAAGGTCTGAACCTCTAACCAGCAAGTTTCTCTTAGATCAAATTCTTGTTTTAAGAAATCTAGATTTTTAACTTTATTATCAGATATCAACTGATACCAGTACTTTAGATCATTATCTATAGCTAAATGAGTTCCTTCAGAAGTAGATGACAAAAGCATACCCTGAGTATACATTATAGGAAATACAATAAAATTCCATTCCCTATACTTAGGGTGCATGAATATAAAGTTACGATAACTAATAATAATATTTAATGGGTAACAAACCATATGTTTAGGTGTAATAGGTGAAGTACAAAATTCCTTTAGTAACCATAACATGGAGTTATTTACAATCATATTTTTATGTGTTAAGGAGATTTTCATGAAGTGTATACTAATTAGCTCCCAATAATCTTTCCATTTTGTGACATATGACTGATCTATTAATAAAGTAATAACTTTTACAATAGAAGAGATAGTATATAAATTAAAGTCTGGAAAAGAAATACCCCTTGAGACCAGCTATTAGTATGTTTCTTTAATGCAATCCTAGGTCTATTAGGTGCCCATAAGAAATTTAACATTAGTGTGTTCAGTTTCTTGATAATTATTTTGTAGGTGGAAGTATTATTGATTGTATTAAGTATAAAATCTTGGGGAATATTATCATTTTAATAATTGTAAGTCTCTCCTCCATAGTAAAAACATATTATTCCAGGTATTAAAAAGATTTTGTATATTAAGAAAACAGGTATTATAATTATTATATATAATAGATTTAATATCTTTAGATAGTATTATACCTAAATAAGTTATCTGACCTGAATTGGGTACATATTTAGTAAAATCACTAATGAGAATATTTTTTCGTGTATATATAGGTAGTATTTTAGTTTTTCTTCATTGAATATTAAACCAGAAATACTTTTAAAATTCATCATGTTATCAAATAGAGACTGTATAGAAGAATTAGATCCTGCTGATGTAATTAGAACATCATCTGCAAAAGTTGAATTTTGGATGTTGTATTTTCATCTATTTCAAAACCCTCTATGTCAGTACTGTTTCTGATCAAATTAGCCCAAGGCTCCATTACTAAAGTGAATAATAGTGGAGAAAGTGGACATCCTTGTTTTGTACCTTTAAGAATGGGTATTTTTTGTGAAACATATGTTCCTACCTTAATATAAGCCAACGTTCTTTTGTATAAATGTTCAATTAGATTTACAAATGCATCCGAGAAGTTTGTGCACTTCATTAAGGTAAACAGATAGTCCCAACTTACTGAATCAAATGCTGAACTTATATCAAGACTAATAAGTGTTAAATCTTTCTTTTCCTATTTGCAAAATCTATTAATGTTAAAGTTCTTCTTATATTATCAAAAGTATTTCTATTTACAATGAAGCCTGTCTGATCTATATCTATAATGCCGGGAATGATTGTCTTCAATCTATCAGCAAAGATATTCATAAACATTTTATAATCAACATTAAGTAATGAGATGGGCCGATATGAAGAACATCTAGTTGGATCTTTATTAGGTTTTAAAATTGGCGAAATAAATGTATATTGCCAAGATGGGGGGTTATTAACTCAGTTTGGGCCAAAATAAAAACCTTATTTATTAATGAATATGTATTTTTAGAAAGGATTTTATATATCTCTGGTATAATACCATCATTACCCGGTGCTTTGTTTGATTTAAGCTTATTTATTTGTGTAATAACTTCTGTATATGAAATACTCTTGTCCAATAGTTTAATCTGTTGTTTATTAAGCTTTTTATTCATATTCGTGGTTATAAACTCCTTTATTTTATCTTTAGGTTCCATGTTAATATTATTATGGTTAATTTTGTGAAAGTGATTTCTAAATTCATCTAGTATTTCTGGTATACTAGAAACATTCTTCTTTTCCTTAGAGAAAAGATTTCTTTGATATGGTTTTGTTTATTCAACCTTTTTGTTTTATTTTTAAGTCTATGTAAGTATTTGGGGCTTATTAAATAAGACAAAAACTTGTATTTCTCTAAAGTTATTTTAACTTTATGAGTTAAAATTTCTTTGTATTTCTCATTTAGTTTGTTTATTTCTTCAATAACTTTCTTGTCCATAATATTTTCTTTATTATTATGTTTATAAGAGTCTAATTTACTTTGAATATCTAACAATTCCTTATCCCAAGATTTCCTTTTATTATTATACCATCTGATACTTTGTCCATATAGATATGATTTTAAGGCATCCCAAACATAAACAATGGAGACTTCAGGAGTGTTATTTATGTCTAAAAATGTTTTACTTCTGAAAGTATATATTCTTTATAGTCTTTTAGTTGAGTTAAGTATGCTGGTATCCTTTTGATCTGAACATTATGAGTATTTTTATCATGAATTCAAAAACAATTGAATTATGATCAGATATAGGACATGAAATGATTTTGGAATTAATTAAATCTGTTACCATCTGGTTAGAAATAAAGACGCTATCTATTTTTGAATAAGTTTTGTATCTGTTAGAAAAAAAGGTGTATGGTAATGATTTTGAATCTATCTGATTATTAATATCATTCAAATGATAAGAATGAGCAAAATCCTTTAAATGTTTTGCATTAGATGTAATTCTTCTCTTTCCTATAGTGGTAGTATCACTTTCATGTAGTATACAATTAAAGTCACCAGCTAAAATAATATCTCCTATAGAAAATGATATGATCTTATCAAGATGATGTTTCACTGTATTAATACCAATTCCAGGTATCCAATATACATTAATTAAAGTGTAAGTCTTCCCATTAATTTGTATTGTAACCATACAAAACATTCCTTTGTCATCCTGATAAGACTTAATGGTTTTAGGAATGGGCATACTTTTATTCCATAAAATAGCCACTCCTCTTTTTTCTGAGTGTGCTCTGAACTAACCAATACTGTATATTTGTTTGTGGCTAGTTTATCAATATCTTTTTTCAAGAGATGGGTTTCTTGTAGGAAGACTAAGTTGGCCTTATGTAAATTAATGTATCTTATTAGGCTTGCCCTTTTACATGGATTATTCAATCCATTAATGTTTAAAGAAATTCCTTTTAAAGATGTCATTTGGCATGTTTAAAACTTAAGAATCTTATGATCAAAATAACAAATAACAAGATAAGTAATGTTACATCTCCTCCTTTAGGTGTACCTTTAAATATAGCTGTATTTATTGAATCTCTTATGGGATTTCGTATAGGATTCAATTTTGTTTGTAGTGACAATGAATGTACAAAATATATTGTGGATGTCAAAACTATATACAAGTAACAATGAACAAGTGAAAATAATGTAAGGATTAAACCTTGCATCCAGCCTGGAGTTGTAAACTCCAACTTAGAGTAGTATTTACCACTCAAGTTAACCCCTACCCTAAGCAGCAGTACGTCAGCTACCACCTTATCAATTTAATACTAGTTATATTTAACTGAAGTTAACAGTTTTCAATTCAATTATCTAGCAAGACAAGACTACACATTTGGTAAAACAGCATCATATAAACTAAAATAAACCTTTTTTTTTTTTTTTTTTTTTTTTTTTTTAAAACTGTTCATACTACTATATACATCCGTGTAATATAAAACACTTGTATTCAAATAGCATTCAAATAATCTTGATGTTAGAAATCAAGAGGAGAGAAAATAAGTTCTAACATTCATTTAAATCAAAAACTTTGGGTAATATGATTCAGACATTACATATATTAGGATGCATCTATTTTCTGTCATGTAAATACAGTTAACAGCTTCCAAAAAAAACCTTGAATTGCTTGTATATGAGCATTTACTCAAACTCATTATTGCCAATAGAATGAAATATTGTATTCATAGAAATTGTTATAAATCATACTTCATAGTTAAGCAGATTCTCAGAAACATTTATATACATATCTACATACAGACACATACACACACACACACACACACACACACACACATATATATATATATATATATACATACATACACACATACACACACATATACACATATACATATATATATATATACATATACACATGCATACACACACACATACACACACACACACACACACACACACACACACACACACACACATACACACACACACACACACACACACACACACACACACACACACACACACACACACACACACACACACACAAACACACAAACACACACACACATACACACACACACACATACATATATATATATATATATATATATCTGATCTCACTGAGTTGTATCTTTACTGAGCACCATCTTACATTGCTATCCCTTCAATAAATCTGTCTGCTTTATACAAAATAATGCACAGCAAACACATTTTAGTAACCAGATTTTACAAACATGCTATACTACTGCTTTAAAATATATCACATGACAATTTCTTCCAGTATAGAGTTATAAAATTATTTATGCTTGTCAATCAGATTAATTAAATGAGTTATAGTAATGTATATGTTTGGGACATAGGTTTTTAACACATATTATTAATCTGCTATTCCTGTATCTGTGATGTGTCAGTGTGATATCTAGGTCAAAGGTGAGACTAGCTGCTTTCAGCTTCTCTGTGAGAATTCTGAGAGTTGAAGCTTTTGAAGTAGCTCATGGACACTGTGCATGAGACAGCCCACATCCCAGATTGTCTCTCTTAACATTTTGGTGGGAAACTTATTAAAAACTAGTGACAAACATTCATTTAGCAGTGTAAATGCATCTAAACATGACAAAACCTTCACAATGCATTCTACAGGTTATTACAGACTCTAAGTAAGTGAAATCAAGCCCAAAATTATTAATAAGTAACAAAACTCAACATTTTTGTCCCAACTCAACTCCTATGTGAATCTTATTATTTACTGTGTCTATATGATCAAAAGTATTTCTATATATTAATAAAGAAAAGAAAAAGAGAGTAGAAAGTAAAAGGGTGTAAGGCAAAAATAAAAAAAAAAATGTAAGAGAAAGCTATAAGAAGTATATACAATAGAATATTACTTACTGTTTATATTAATAGAGTTAAAAATAAAACATATTATTTACTATTATTTAGTTCTAATTATTATTAGTTAAAGCATGACAGATTATTTACAAACAAGCATAAGCAGTGTAATCAAGAAAGTATAACTAGGTAGTGTCATTTCTGTATCTGTGATGTGTCAGTGTGATATCTAGGTCAAAGGTGAGACTAGCTGCTTTCAGCTTCTCTGTGAGAATGCTGAGAGTTGAAGCTTTTGAAGTAGCTCATGGACACTGTGCATGAGACAGCCCACATCCCAGATTGTCTCTCTTAACATTTTGGCGGGAAACTTATTAAAAACTAGTGACAAACATTCATTTAGCAGTGTAAATGCATCTAAACATGACAAAACCTTCACAATGCATTCTACAGGTTATTACAGACTCTATGTAAGTGAAATCAAGCCCAAAATTATTAATAAGTAACAAAACTCAACATTTTTGTCCCAACTCAACTCCTATGCAAATCTTATTATTTACTGTGTCTATATGATCAAAAGCATTTCTATATATTAATAAAAGAAAAGAAAAGAGAGTAGAAAGTAAACGGGTGTAAGGCAGAAATAAAAAAAAATGTAAGAGAAAGCTATAAGAATTATATACAATAGAATGTTACTTACTGTTTATATTAATAGAGTTAAAAATAAAACATATTATTTACTATTATTTAGTTCTAATTATTATTAGTTAAAGCATGACAGATTATTTACAAACAAGCATAAGCAGTGTAATCAAGAAAGTATAATTAGGAATAGCATTTGAAGAACATATAAACTTTTAAGGGGAAAAAAAAATTATCAAATTACTGACCTTATTTTTCCTCTTCAGAAAGATAAACAAGTTAAATCACAGCTTGCCATTAAATCTCCAGATATTTTGACTAGTTATGAAACAAAACATTTCTTTGCACACAGAGAATAACTTTGATTAAATCTTTTTCAAAATATTTGTTGCTTCTTGGAAATGCAGGAACTATATTTAAAAAGATTAATAATAAAATAAAATGATGAGAGAGAAAAAAAAAACATAGTACAAATCATTTGTTTTTTAGTCTCTTCTTCTTCTCTGAAGTCTTCCACGAAGTTTCAGTTGCCAGTCTCTTTAACGAAGGACTAGCCCATTCCATTTATTCTATTTTTTCCAAAATCTTATTTTTTTTGATAAACAGTAAAGCAGAGTCTAAGTCATTGAAAATTTTAGGACCATCAGGAAGGAAGATTTTAAGCTTGGCAGGAAGCAGAAGGTATGTTTTAAACTGTGCTTTTTTAAGCTCCCTTATTAGTGGCAGAAAAACTTTTCTTTTAGCTAATACCATGGAAGAATAATCATTGTCAAAACGCAGTTGTTTCATTAATCTTAACAGGAGCTTTAGCCCAAGCAGATTTAAGAACCATCTCTTTATCAAAAGATGATAGAAATCTAACTATAACTGATCTAGGATAGTTTTTGTTAGAGTTAGTATTAGCTATAGATCTATGTGCTCTTTCGATACCAAAAGAGAGTGCTTCTGGTAAATCTAAAGTTTTAGGGAGCCATGTTGTTAAAAAGAAGTAATATTGTTACCTTCAATATTTTCTGGCAGTCCAAAAATCCTAATGTTATTGCGCCTAGATCTATTTTCCAGGTCATCCAGCTTTGTTTGTAAATGTGTATTTTGTTTCAGCAGAAACTCAATGTTGATTTCCCCTTCTTGTATTCTATTTTCCATGCCATTCACAGCTTCTTCTAAGCCTGTCATCTGGATCTTCTGTTGTTGCAGGTCCATATGTAACAAGTCTATTTGTTTTGTAGTTTTTTCTATGAAAGTGTCTATTTTAGTATCCATTTTATCCATCTTAGCAGTAAGTTGCTGGACAATAATTATCAGAGACTGAAGTTCTTTCTTGATGCTGGAGTCTTGAGAATTTGTCTTACTGGAACTCATTTCAGACTGATAAACTGACAGGAAAATTTCCAAAGTAATTTCTGACAGGAATATTATTAAGATTTCCTTTCTTTTTTAGATATAGTTCAAGAACTATATAAAACAAACGTATTTAGAAAGAAAATTACTTCAAAAATTAATTTTTTAAGTAATTAATTCCTGTCAATGTAATGAAATTGGTGGAGCTGAAGAAATCCGCTGCTATCCTGTGTTCATCCTTGGCCACCTCGAATTTTGCTTTTTAATGATTTTCCAGTACAAATGTATAGTGCTAAACTGAGGGCATGGAGTGACCATCACTACCTTTGAGTGTTATGGCTGTGTGAATCTTTGATGCCTGAGGCCTACTAGTTAATAATGGACATATATTATAAGTCAAATAAGTCTATGCTGTCACATGTTAAGGTCATTTCTGTACAAATCTTCTGCCTTTTACTTGCTTGCCCTACCAAATAACAAAATGCAAGAATATGGCAGTCATTCATACTATTACACATTATTACGCAATAATAATTACCAAAAAAAGTTCTAAGCTTGTTTCCCACCTTTCCTGTAATTAGTCTCATCCAGATACAGATTTGCTGTATCCAGGACTGTTTTGTAAGTTCCCCAGACCTTTCTGTGTTGGAGGGAAGCCTTCTAGCTTATCAGTGGAAGTGGTAGGCACTAGGTAGCCTATCTACCACAAGAGGAGTTTTTTCTGGCCTGGAAAATGTAGTTTATTGGTTATTTGAGCAGTTTTTCCATCCCTTTCAACTTTCTGGTTTAAAAGCCCGTATTTGGGTGGGTTTGCACACTGTGCAGCAGTGCTCGGCTGAGATAAACTATTACAGGTGCCAGAAAGTCTGCTGTTCAATTTTTCCCTTAGAACGTGCTTGTTCTTTACTTCTTGCACTTCAATTAGCTTAATCTACTAGCACTTTAACAGGCTTTAGTAGCATTTATTGTAGCACGCTTAGGTGCCATCAACACTAGCTGCTCCTATGCAGTAACAGCTCTGGGTATGATTGTAGGGCAATTTCCTGTGCTTTCTCCTGTTAGCATGGTGCACTTGGGCATTCTGAGACAGTGTAGCAACTGTCTCATGTACACAGACAACCCTCTCCTTTTACTTCCCAACACTCATACATGGGAGAGATGCACTTATATCACTACATTGGAAGCAGTGTTCTCTCCAGCCAAGACTAGACTAGCTGGTCAAGAGGAGAACATCAGTACTTGCAACTCACTGCATGGGATACACAGCCCTCCAAAACACTAACCATCACAACTCACACATAGAAACACAAAGCATACATCCACCTTTGTGGAGGCTCTCAATAAAAATTTACCCAAATAACAGACCCGCCCAAGAAAGAAATGCATTCAACCACCACAACACAGAACCAACCTCAGAACACATAGCTCACTACCATAGTGTGCCCCTCAACCTAAGCCCTTAAGGCAAAACACTTTGCCCAATCTACTAATCATAGGAGACTCAATTGTGAGGCACACAGATGTCCCACACACTAGGTTGAGCAAGGAGAAGGTGACAGTCAGTTGTTTATCAGGTGCCAGGATCTGGCACATAACACATGCACTCAAGTCACTCCACAACAAGTACAAATATCACTCAGTCATTGTCCATGTGGGTGTAAATGACCTGATGTTGACATCTGTGCTGTTATGGAGACCTGGTTTAAAGAGGCAGAAAGCACCCCTGTACTCCCAGGCTACAACTCATTCCATACCTTTTGGCCCCAAAATACATCCAGAAGCTCCAAAGGCAGTGATGTCTCCATATTCATAAATGATACTCACGCCTCCAGACTGGTAGCTCAGCATAATGCATCTGAAATACTTCAGATACTGTTAACAGACGGTGATATGTGATACAAGTCATAGCCTGCTACAGAAGTCACTCCAACTTCCTAAGCACCCTGGAATCTATCAAGGTCCAGCACAATACTCTCATACTGGGTGACTTCAACTACCCTTACATCTACTGGGAAAACTATTATAGCACCAATACACTGGCCGAATGCTTCCAGGAATTTATCAGTTTCAATGCCCTGGACCAGCTCATTCTGACATTAACTAGAGGAAGCAACATCCTTGACCTGGTTATCACCAACATGGGAGACCATTGCTCCACACCTATAGTCAACTCCTCCCTGGTTAAATCTGACCATAAACTAATCACCATGGAAAGCTTCATCACACACCCACCCCACCTTCATTAAGGTGATCACCCTGAAAAACTTCTCCAGAGCTGACATTGGGCTCCTAAAACAGAGGTGGCTAATTCTCAGCACCCACGCCAATGGACAATAGCTGCATAACTGCTGAATCATACAACAATGCACTGTACAAGCATGTACACAAATGCATGGATCTCGCCATACCAAATAGATCTAAGACACTCTCCTTCAAAAAAAGGAAGCCAATCTGGTGGTCCCTGGTCATCAATAAACTCTACGACAGAAGGAAGAAACTGCTTCAGAAAAAATGAAGTCACAAGACTGGAAAAACTCCCTTACCAGACTCAACAAACATTTGAGATCCCTTATTAAATGCACTAAAGCCAGCTATGAAGGCAGAATTGCAGCTGACACCAAAAACAACCACAAAGCCTTCTATAGCTATATTAATAACCTCCAAGGCAATATACAGATTTGCTATGAGTTATTGCACAATGGTATCTCCTATACCAAGCCACAGATATAGCCAACATACTGGCCAACAGATTCAGTGCCAACTTTACCCCTCTCTCCCCTCCAATAGCCCTATCACAATACCAGAAGAAAGCCTATTACCCACCATTTCTGCAGCACAGGTAAAAGTTGCATTGTCCAAGGACAAGATTACAGCATCCATGGGACCTGATAATATCCCTGGCTGCATCCTACATGAACAAAAAAATGAACTGGCACCACACCTATGTGCCCTGTTGAATCACAACCTTACCTCAGGCTTTGTCCCTAATGAATGGTGCACTGTTACAGTCATCCCTCTACACAAATGGGGAACAACTACAGACCCTGTGTGCTACCACCCCATTAGCCTGACAAGTCTCATATGCAAACCTATGGAGTGTATCATCATGGATCTGCTCAACAAAGATGTAGGCAATCTCTAAACTCTTGGCCCCACACTGTTTGTCTTTGTTAATGGGAAATTTTGCCTGTTGAACCTGGTTGACTTCTTTGAGGCTGTCATCAAGGCTGTGGATGAGGGTAAGGCAGTGCATACAGCCTACCTCGACCTGGCCAAGGTCTTTGATACCATTTCCCACTCAGGTATCATTGATAAACTCAGCAAATTAGGCATCAATCCTTAAATCACTAGGTAAGGTTGCAAATTGACTCACAGACAGGATCCACAGAGTGAAAGTTGTGGACTCCAAGTCAGACTGTCGACTAGTCAAGATTGGAGTCCCACAGGGCTTGGTCCTGGGCCCTCTCCTGTTTGGCATCTACTTCTTAGAAGTCCAGTCCAACACAGAGGGACTCTGGCTGACCACGTTTGCTGAATGACTGCAAGCTAGGAGTCATTACCAACTCCCCAAGTGATGCAGACCTCCTACAAAAGGGCCTCTCTGAGACCAATGACTGGTGTCAGAACCATTGCCTTAAGTTTAATGCCAAAAATTGCGTTATCATTACCTTCGGAAAAAAATCAGTTCCCACAAATTACCATGTTGACAGGAGCCCACTAAACACTGAAGGGTCCATACCTCATCTGGGCACACAGGTTGACAGCCACCTCACGTTTGATCACCATGTTGCCACTTTGGTCAGAAAGTCCTTCTACGTGGCACATCTTATAACCAAAGGGTTCGCATCCAAAAAGAAAGAGGTCATCCCTCTCTACTCATCCCTCAGTAGACCAAACTTCTTCTTCTTCTTTCGGCTGCTCCCATCAGGGGTCACCACAGCAGATCAACTATTTCTATTTCTACCTGTCCTCTGCATCTTGCTCTTTCACACCAACTACCTGCATGTCCTTTCTCACGACATCCATAAACCTTATCTTAGGCCTTCCTCTTTTCTTGTTACCTGGCAACTTCATCTTTAGCATCTTTTTTTCCCAATATACTCTGCATCCCTCCTCAGCACATGACCAAACCAACGTAATCTTGCCTGTCTGGCTTTGTCTCCAAACCTTCCAACCTGGGCTGTCCCTCTAACATACTTATTCCTAATCTTGTCTATCCTCGTCACGCCCAGTGCAAATCTTAACATTTTCAACTCTGCCACATCAAGCTCTGACTCCTGCCTTTTTGTCAATGCCACTGTCTCAAACCCATATAACATAGCTGGTCTCACTACCCTCTTGTAGAACTTCCCTTTCACTCTTACTGGTACTCGTCTGTCACAAATCACTCCTGACACTCTTCTCCACCCACTCCATCCTGCCTGTACTCTCATCTTCACCTCTCTTCCACACTCACCATTACTCTGTACTGTTGTATTTAAACTCATCCACCTTTGCCACCTCTACTCCCTGCATCCTCACCATTCCTCTATCCTCCCTCTCATTCATACACATATATTCTGTCTTAGTCCTGCTGACCTTCATTCCTCTTCTCTCTAAGGCATATCTCCACCTGTCAAGGGTCTCCTCCACCTGTTCCCTACTCTCACTACAGATCACAATGTCATCTGCAAACATCATAGCCCACGGGGACTCCTGTCTGATCTCATCTGTCAGCCTGTCCATCACCATTACAAATAAGAAAGGGCTCAGAGCTGAACCTTGATGTAATCCCACCTCCACCTTAAACGCATCTGTCACTCCCACCGCAGACCTCACCGCTGTCACACTACCATCGTACATATCCTGTACCACTTGTACATACTTCTCTGACACTCCCAACTTCCTCATACAATACCACAACTCCTCTCTAGGCACCCTGTCATATGCTTTCTCTAACTCCACAAGGACACAATGCAACTCCTTCTGACATTCTCTGTACTTCTCCATCAACACTTTCAAAGCAAACATCACATCACATCTGTAGTGCTCTTTCCTGGCATGAAACCATACTGCTGATCACTAATCATCACCTCCCTTCTTAGCCTAGCTTCCACTACTCTTTCCCATAACTTCATGCTGTGACTGATCAGTTTAATCCCTCTGTACTTACTACAGCTCTGCACATCACCCTTATTCTTAAAAATCGGTGCCAAAACACTTTTTCTCTATTCCTCAGGCATCCTCTCACTTTCCAAGATTTCATTAAACAATCTAGTTAAAAACTCCACTGCCATTTCACCTAAACACCTCCATGCTTCCACAGGTATGTCATCTGGACCAACAGCCTTTCCATTCTTCATCCTCTTCATAGCTATCCTTACTTCCTCCTTGCTAATCCACTGCACTTCATGATTCACTATCTCATTAGACCAATCATCAACTATAATGCCCCGATTGGCATGTACCTGACCAAACATCTACAATAGCTGGAGAGGCCACAAAAGTACCTCACAAAAAGGATCCTAGGCCTTAAATATATGCCCTACGTGGACAGACTCAAGAAACTTCAGCTGTTCTCAGTCTCTTATCATCTACTCAGAGATGATCTCTGCTTGACTTACAAAGCCATGTCCTACTCAGCCCTACTTGTAATGCTACACCTAAAGAAATCCCAATCTCCCCATGCCAAATGTTCCAGAGACCACAGCCTCACTACCACAATCAACCAGAACATGCTGGAGGGACAGGTTCATCTCACAAAGACTGCCCATACTTTGGAATAAGCTTCCCATTCATGTCAAGCAGAGCACCTCACTGATCCTCTTCAAGAGAAATCTCAATGAAGGGATGGATAACAGAAAGTTCATTACAAGGATCACTCCAGTTGCCTGACTGGATAGAGGTGCTGTGAACTAACATTGGGTGGCACGGTGTCAGGGAAAATGTTTTGGGCTAGGCTTGTAAAGGCTCCAGGGACATTAGCCTAGTACACACCAATGAACCTATGAACAATACACTCCAGGTTCAACACTTAACCTTGTAAATCCAGCAGCTGCAACAGTCTTAGTTCAGAGGTGACTGTATCTTATGCAAGCAGTACACAGCCAGTATATGGGGAGTTAAAGGTTGTGAGAGTTGCCTGGCATCAATGCTACTATATGTATGTGTGTAGGAGGAAGGTATTAGGCCCTTAGTGGGTGAATGAGTGTGCTAAGCATTGTCTATTAGCCAATGTGAGGGCATATTGAATGTGCCTATGTCTGCCTACAGCCACAGAAGCTGCTGCTCCCCCTAGATTCCTCATCTGTGTGTGGCTGTGGTGACCTTGGAATTGGGGTTGGGATGTATGCTCCTTCCCCTTGTTGCTCCTGCTGAAGCTGTTTTCTTAGGATGATGGTGTTTAGCATGTCACATACTGTGAATATTTCAGTACATGCCTGTGGATCATACTGCAGCGATTCCCACAGATGGGTCTAGGCACATGAACCATGACTTCAGCAGCCCAAACACATGCTCTATGATATTTCTGGTTTGAGCATGCACCTCATTATGATGTGCTTCAGCATGTGTGTGTGCATTTCTGATGGGTGTCATCAGGCATGGTTCCAGTGCATAACCTTCATACCCCAGTAAATGACCCTGTGGGATATCTGATACAGTTGGGAGGTGTGCCAGATATGTGGATTGTGGTAACTGCCAGGGTTGCCAGAACACACATTCAAGATGATTCCCTTGGCATTACACACAACTTGGCAATTAATAGAGTGGAAGCCCTTTCTATTAATATAGAGCCTTCCATGTTCCCCGTATGGTGCCTTAAGCTCTACATCTGTACGATCTATGGCACCCAGTACTTCAGAGTAGTGTGCTACAGGGTAGAACACCTGCATATTTCTGGCCCTATCCTCATGACTATGGGGAAAATATATGTGGTCACTAGAATGTTGGAGCACAGCATTCAAGAATTGATGGAGGATCCTTGATGCTCATGCCTGTGATACCCCCAGCATGTCCCCTGTTGGTCTCTGAAAGGTACACATTCCTTTGTCTCCACTGGGATGGGCTCCCCTCAGTTTGCCTCAGCTCTGAGTTGAGGATGACAGATGTTGCACAGTTTCTGTAGTGTGTCTCGATCCATCCTGCAGCCCTCTATAATTTCCACATCATGTAGGTTGTGATAAGTTACCTAGGGTCTGAAAACTTTTCTTCTCCTTGGTCTTGTTCTATTAACAGCAACAGCAGCAGCATAGACTTCAGTCAGTTGCAGATACACATGAATTAAAGCAAGAACAGCACTTAACATTGTTTCTATGTAGGCTCCTTTATGTGGCTGCATACCAGTAGGTTTTGGAATTCACAGGAAAAACTAGCACCAGTGGCTGCTCATGCTATTGGACTGCAGGACTGCAGCCCCCTTCCCACAGCTGTACAAAAAGAAAACCAAAATTACAAAAAAATCCCAGAACTCACACATGCGTGTGTGGAAACTCGAATCCGGACTGCTGTTTAACCAGTCCAGATTCAGAAGAAGGCAACAGTCTACAGATGCCCCAGAAGTCTATGCAGTTACAACCACATAAACTGGAATCGGACTGCAAGGTCTGCAGTCTGTGCATGCTCAGAACTCACATAGAGGCAGCGCATGCATGTGTGCTTGGAATTCCGCCAAGAAATAGAGCTGCTGCTTTGAACAGAGCTTGGGGAACTGCTTATAGAGGAAACTGGACTACTGGCTTGGCTTGGGAGCCCATGGACTTTCACTGCTTATTTGGAGCAATCTCCAGGTACTAACTTTTTCTTGAACTGTGTGTGTGTGTGTGTGTGTGTGTGTGTGTGTGTGTGTGTGTGTGTGTGTGTGTGTGTGTGTGTGTGTGTGTGTGTGTGTGTGATTCAAACCCTCAACCTTGGGTGCAGGTAGCAAGAACCTGAATTCCCCACCCACCCCCACTTGTGAAAAGCATTCATATTTTACCTCATATTTTTGTTCTGCTCTGTTACTAATAAAATCTGTGGTTTTCTGGAGTTTGAATTCACTTGAATTTCAGACTTCATATTCTTCAGAAAGTACATGGTAACACAAAACATTTTATTCTAGCAATTTTCTAAGTTTATAAGATCAATATTTGAAATTTGTCCCTATTTTGGGACTGTATTCCCCTATTATTGGTTTTGTGCAGGTTTTTTTTTTTTGTGCTAAGAGGTTGAGAGCTATGGTGAGAACTGAATTCACTGAATATGTTTCTGGGCTGTATTCTCCCATTATTGGCTTTGTCCTGTAGTTTTGTGCTAAGAGGTTGAGAGCTATGGTGAGAACTGAATTCAGTAAATGATAGCCATTTAAGTTTCAGTCTTCCTGTTTTTCAAGAAACAGATGATTTGGCATAGTGGTATGTTGTTCTGACTGTAGTGCATAGGGTCCTGCGTTCAAGACTTGGCAGTGAAATGCATGGCAGTAGCACAGCATTTTATTCTAGTAACTTTCCAAGGTTATACAAGCAATGTTTAAAATGTGTCCCTGGTTTTTGGGCTTTTGTTCTCCCCAATAAATCTTGGCTTTTTCCGGATTTATTGTGCTCATGTGCTGCAAAGTTGAGAGATACGGTTGAGTGTCTAGTGAATTTTACAAAGAGCTAAGAGTTTCAGGGGAAGAAAAGTTTAGAGCTGCTTATGCTGAATCTGCTTGCATTGTTAATAGTACAACAGGTAGTGTATCTGCTTTTGATGCAGAAAGCTGTGGGTTCTATTCCCACCGTATGTAGATGCATTACTGTACTGAGTTGTACTTTTAAAGGGGGTGAATGCTGCAGTCATGAGAATGTCTTCTTTGGCAAAGATTACCTAGTAACTTTGCCAAGTTTTTTTGCCCTTTAGTTTCCCTTGGGACCTCGCCTGGGTGGATATACACATTCAACTAAGGTCACCTACTCCATCCACATTTTACTTAAGAGACATACTGCTCTGCTGCATCAATCCCTATTTTGGAATTTGGAAAAGTGTATCCCAGAGGACACTGTGAATGTATGTACATCTGTTGCCACTTGTTCTACCATTGTAACTCCTGCTTGATAATATTGTAAGCTATCTCCCTGCCAGGACAGCCAGCAGCCTAAACACTTTTCATTTCTCCCTCTCCATTCTCTCTCCCATCTTTAACTGAGTTCTTTTCCTGCTCCTCCATATTCCATCCTATCTAGTCCCAAGACCTTCCTAGTCGACCCAGTGCATTTCTGCATTTGGCCACTAGAGGGCGCCCCTCCCTACTATACATTACTTGTTCTTCACTCACTTCTTGCTTTCCTCCTTTATTACTTGCATTCCTCACTTTTTCATCCATACTTCTGCCCACTCTACCTATTAATTACAGAAACCTTGATTACCCAGCTACAACTTACTCTCCTGTATCCTATGCTCCACTGATTGACTCTCGATCCTCTCCTGGTTTCTTCCCGCTCCGTTTGCCCTTCAGGCTCACTCCGCTCCCCTACCCTGCCCCCAAATCTCACCCACCCCCAGTACCTCTAGCTATATCCCTCTTGTTTCCACACCCACTTCCTCCCTACACCAATCAACTCTCAACACCATAGACACACCCCCAACAACCTATTATCCAATTTGTAACCACACCTACAGCTAATACATAATAATACATCTCTATTCTAAAACTCTCACTCACTTACCTACCTTAATTACATCCAGCTCCACTCTTACTACTCTTTATTCTACTCAACCTTGGCAAGCTTTTTCTCATCCCCCTGCACAATAAACTTGCAACATATATAAGACAACTATAACACTTAATACGGAGCAACCACTTTTCAACATGCCTCTAAATCCTTCATCCATCTTTATTCTTCTATTACTTTCTCTTAAACTATCATATCTTTATTATCTCACCCAACCTCATACTTCTTACCATTCACAACTTTATCATACAACCAACCATCTGAACTCCCCTCTCTCAAAATTGCACTCTCCTATCTCCCCCCATCTTTACCCAATAACACAGCTCCTCACCTTCTCATTCAAAGTTTTCTCCTCTCAGAAAAACTATATCCCTATAGTAACTAAACACCCCTTGACCATCACAGCAGACCCAAATAATTTTCTTACTCTACTCAATTATCTTTTGAACCCAATCTTTCATCTCATTACCAGTCTTTTATCTGGTGATATCCATCCCAACCCTGGCCCCTCCTCCTCTTCCTCCTCACACAAGCCTATATTCTTTACTTCTATAAACTCACAAAGTATAGTGAATAAAGTCCCAACCCTCCATGCATGGCTCAAGCATAACAAATCTGACATACTATCTATTTCAGAAACTTGGTTAAAGCCCTCTATAAAAGACTCTGAAATAACTCCACCCAGCTATTCAATCATTAGAAAAGACAGGACCCAAAAGAAAGGCGGTGGAGTTGCTCTCCTATATTCCTCTTCCTTACTAGTTACCCCCTATGACAAACCTACCCCTACATTTAATAACGCAGAAATACTCCTCTCTCTCCTACAAGTTAATAAGCACAAATACATATGCCTAGCATCCCTCTACATCCCCCCAGGGGATAATATTTCTACACTTGAAAATATCCTCTCTTGGCTCTCTGACAATATTAGCAATGAAACCATAATCTTAGGAGATGTAAATATTAACTGGGCCTCCATCCAGTCTCCAACCAACCCTCTCAACATCAACCTATATAACTTTTCTCAGCTAATCAACACCATAACCCACCCATCAAAGGACCCTTCCAGTGGCACCATCCTTGACTGGATTCTAGTGTCACACCCCCACTATTTTTCAGATAGCGGTACCCTTCCCGACCCTCTTAGTGATCATCTGCCTACCTTCACTCACCGACTTCCCTGTATCTCCAACCGCACCCACAACTACATCACTACTCGCAATGACAAAAGCTTTAACCCATCAATCTTCATAGATTCCCTAAAAGCAATTAATTGGAACAATCTAAAGACACTGCCCTTAGAAGAAGCAGTTGCTCACTTTAACTCCACATTCTTAGGAATACTTGATTCCCAAGCACCTCTAAGAACAAAAAGAATAAAAACAAATTCAGCCCCCTGGCTAACCAATGCCACACTATCAACCATGCACCTTAGAGACAAAGCCTGGGGACTCTATCTGAGAAATAAGAACCCAGAAGAACATATTGCGTATAAAACCCTTCGAAATAAAGTAAAAAAGCTAATAATCTCTGATAGACAAAAATACTTCTTCACACTCCAAAACAATAATAAAACTAACCCTCAAAGATTCTGGAAAGGGATCTCCACCCTCCTTAACCCCAGCAAACCACACAACTCAACCCCAGACCCAAATATCCCAGACTTGGATTTAGCTACACAGTTCAACTCCTTTTTCATCGACTCTATTAGCAAACTCACCTCCTCCTTCACATGCTCCACCTCGCCATCTAATACACCCCCCTCCCACAAACAACCCTATCTCCAACTGTACTTCACACTGCCTATCTTCCACCTTATCCTCTACTCTAACTGCCCCATCACCTATACCCCCCTTAAACTCTCTCTCTCTCCATCCCTCTCTATTCTCATTAAAACCTATACCCACTTCCACTATAAAGAAACTCCTTCAGAAACTGAAGCCATGTACTAATGCCCCTGACAACATTCCCTCTTACTTCCTAAGTATAGCCGCAGATGCAATTGCCTATCCCATTAGCATTTTAATCAACCGTTCCATCCATGAATGCACTGTGCCCCAACTGTGGAAGCAAGCCTTCATCATCCCCCTGCATAAAGGAGGCAACAATTGTAACGTCAACAACTTTCGTCCTATTGCTATTCTGTCCCCCATTTCTAAACTTCTGGAAAAGTGTATCCACCGTCAACTCTTGCCACATCTCTTAGATAACAACCTGCTAACCCCTACACAACACGGATTCAGGCCAAATCACAGCACTATGACAGCCCTCTTGTCCTTTCTTGAGACTGTTAACACAGCACGTGTTTCCGGCCACATTGTCTCTACCCTACTACTTGACCTCTCCAAGGCCTTTGACACTATCTCACACAAGCTGCTCTTAACCAAACTGTCAAAACTTAATCTCTCTCCCTCTTCCATAAATTGGTTCTCCAGCTATCTATCAAATAGATACCAAGCTGTAATATGGAAAAAGGCCACTTCCCCATTCCTTAGTACCCCCACTGGAGTACCCCAAGGATCTATTCTTGGTCCCCTCCTCTTTAATATATTTATCAACGATTTTCACAAATCCATCCCATTTGCAAACATCATCCAATATGCAGATGATTCTACCATTATCTGCTCTGCCACCTCCTCCTCTCTGCTCCAAAAACTTACTCAGGAAGCTTTTTCAATTATTGAACATTGGATGAAAATAAATCACTTAGCACTCAATGCCTCCAAAACAAAACTTATGGTATTCACCCCCTCCAAATCTACTCCCTTCAATATAAACTCTTTCTCAATTACCAGCCTAAATAACTCACCCCTTGAACTAGTGTCTGAAACTAAGCTACTAGTTGTACAAATTGATAATCGGCTTAGTTACAACTCCCATCTACAACTAAATATTAAAAAAAAACATCAAAAACTAGGTATGCTCTACCGTCAGAACCAATACCTTACAAGCTCCTCCAAAATCACACTCGCTTCCTCTTTTCTCATCCTTCTCTATGGGGCCCCATTACTAACTAATCTTCAGACCTCTCTAAAAAACCAGCTTTCCTCCTGTTATAACAAAATTGCCAAATTTGCCAACAGCCACAGGTCCGCCACCCACCACTGTTCCTCTCTCCAAAAACTAAATTGTCTCAAATTACCAAATCAACTCATATATATACAGCTGACTTTCGCTCACAAGCTCATTCTTAGCCCTTCTCTTTGTCCCTCCCTGTCTTCTGCCTTCAAAATGCACCTACCAAATAGAGTCTTACGGTCCAACAATCAAAACCTACTAGAAGTATATAAACCATCTCATCCCCCAGGCAAACACTTACTATCTTTTAACCTTGCCCGTCTCTGGAACTCACTTCCACCATCCATTCGTACCACCTCTAACCAGTACATGTTCAAAAAATCTCTTCATACATATCTAAGGTCCCAATGGGATTGTTCTTGCTCCCTCCCCTCATAAATCTATGATATCCCATCCTCCTTCACGCTTATGATACTTAACTCTACCTAACAAAGCGTATGTTCCCTCAGAATATCTACTCTGTAATGTAATTTTATGTTTCCTTCTGAACAACTTCTCTGAATGTATATCATATTACTGTTTTCAACTTATTCACCTCGCATTAATCCTCATCAGATTGTATTGTTTTGAATGCTTCTTGAATTTTGAGCTTAAAAGTTTTATCTCCTACTCTGTATAATCATTATTGTAGTTTTTATGTACCTAATTTTGTCTGTATTGGAGTTTTTCTCCCCAGGACTCCATTGAAAACGGGTTATTTTGGCCCAATGGACTATCCTGGTAAACCAACTGCAAATAAATAAATAAATAAACTATCAACCTGTTATCAGTTTGCCATCCATTCCCTATTGCAATATTACTAGCTTATCATTTTTTAATGTAACATGGGCAATTTATTCCTCAAGAGCAACAGGCACTTTACTTGTAGATGAAACAATGAAATATAAAGTTGTTTGCTACCAGCAACCTCTTCATTAGTTACAGATCTCTTTAATGTGGAATTATTTGGATGACTTTTACTTCTACAGAGATTGTGCATATTTACTGATACTGGTGAACTGTAGAAGTCTGAGTAGAATTTTATGATGGAAATGTTCTGAATTGGGCAGTTTTGTCATTATTGGTCCATGCATTTTCTTTCATTGTTTACTGGAAAAATGTTCAAAACAATACATTTAAAATGCCTTCTAACAACTGTACTGTTTTGTACAATGAATATAATTTAATACAATCAGGAAGGTGTATCAAAGAACATATGTATGTTCCATGTGCAAGGGGCCTATGATTTGAAAACAGCCGAAAGTTAATCTTTAGCTGCCACTGGCCAGATATATTTTCTTTGAATGTGGGTTTCAATGCTGTTTCAATGAATGTGAGTTTCAAGGGCAGAGAAGTTTAATGCAAAGTCTATTTTCATTGTAAGACTGCATTGCTTTGTTTAGCAGATGTCTATTAGTGTTTGTGCTGGAAAATGTAAAATAAAACTCTTAAATGAAATCCAAATCATTGTAGAAGTAAAGCAGTATGCACATTACAGTGTTTATGGTAAATGGAGTGAAATAGCAAAGTAATGGGACATTGGAATGGCTGCGGTGGGAGGTCCCATTCGACCATGATTTTGTAAGGGGGTAAGGGCAGCAAACTCAGAAACAGCCCCAGCTAAACTATACCTCTTAACTGTCCAGATTTTCACAGAATGAATAGATTTTTGCTTCTTATTTTTGGTTTGTTCCTCATAAAATGTGTGGTTTCCTGGCAAATCATTTAGGAATGAAGTCACTAAATAATGACAGACATTGCATTTCAGACTTCATACCCTTCAGAAAAATGCATGCTAAAGCAAGACCTGTTATTCTATCAACTGTCTAAGTCTATAAAACAGCAATTTTTAGTACTGTCTGTATGTACTCCGAATATATTTGGCCTTGTCCAGATTTACTCTGTTAAGAGGTTGAGAGGTACGTGCAAATAAATCACTTTATAGAATTAGATATATCCAAACCTCTCAACTGTCCCTGACTTTGGCTCAAAATATTGCTCTCCCCCTATTAATCCCTCTGCAAAATGGCAATTTTGGAAGAAAATGTGGAGGGTTTACAATTAAGAAATAATTGTAATGATCAGAGTTATAGATTACTTTTATTTCAGAAATGCATGCAGATTCTCTTATTTTGTCAGCTGCTCAACTTAACAGTACTAATACTAAAAAAGTGCCCCTTCTTTGATAGGTTCCCAGCTGTATTGTGTGGCTATTTTATATTTTTGCATCATATTTTTGGTCCCTTTTTCATAACATTGTGAATTTCTGGCAAATTAGTGAAACATCATTAAAGATTGAAGTTAGAAAATAATGACAGACATTTGAGTTTCAGATTTCATACCCTTCAGAAAATTCATACTAATGCAAGACCTACTATTCTATTATCTTTCTAAGTTTATAAGAGCAATATTTAAAAATTGTCCTTATCTCTGGGCCTTTGTTCCACTTCTATTTATGGCTTTGTCCAGATTTCTTGCTCTGAAGTTGAGAGGTATGACAAATGTGTCAGGGCCATCACTGTCAGCCGAGACGTTTCAAACTGTGCCATGCCTGTTGCAACCCACACTATCCAAAGCCAAAAGTACAGCTTCCATGGGACCTGATAATATACCTGGCTGCATGCAACAGGAATTACAAGGGGAACTGGCACCTCACCTGAGTGCCCTGTTCAGCCATAACCTCACTTCAGACTTTGTTCCCACCGAATGGCACACCACTGCAGTCATTCCACTCCACAAAGGGGGAGTGAATACTGGCCCAGGAAACTACCACCTCATCAGCCTGCCAAGTCTAATCTGTAAGGCCATGGAGAGCATCATTATGGACCTCATAAATAGGGGTATTGGGAACCTTCAAACCCTAGACCCCTCACAGTTTGGGTTTGTGAAGGGGAAGATTATGTCTGCTCAACCTGATAGACTTCTTTGAATCTGTCACCAGAGTGGTTGATAAAGGCAAGGCAGTCCACACAGCCTACCTAGATCTGGCTAAGGCCTTTGACACTATCCCTCATGCAGGGATCATTGACTGACTCAACAACCTAGGCATTAACCCCTACATAATAAGATGAGTTGCCAACTGGCTCACAGATAGAACACACATGGTGAAACTAGAGGACTCCAAATCCAACTACCAGGCAGTCATAAGTGGAGTCCCACAAAGATCTGTCCTGGGTCCTCTCCTGTTTGGTATATACTTCTCTGAAGATCAGGCTAACACCAAAGGACTCTGGTTGACCAAGTTCACAGAAAACTGCAAACTGGGAGCCATTATTGACTCTCAAGCTGACGTTGACATCCTATAAAAAGGCCTCACAGACACCAATGACTGGTGGCAGAACCATGGTCTTAAGCTCAATGCAAAAAAGTGTATTGTCATCTCCTTTGGAAAAAAACATGGTGACCATGAACTGCCACATTGATGGTAGCCCTTTCAACTCCCAAGGTGTGATAAGAGATCTAGGGACACAAGTAAACAGTAACCTCTCCTTCGCCAACCATGTAGCCACTGTAGTTAGGAAGTCTTTCTATGTGGCACACCTCATTACAAAAGGTTTCTCATCCAGGAAGAAAGAAGTCATAATCCCTCTCTACTCATCCCTCATTAGACCCCTTATAGAGTACAATGCCCCATTTGCCATGTACCTCACTAGACACCTGCAACAACTGGAGAGGCCACAGAAATTTCTCACAAAGAGGATCCTAGGACTCAAACACATGCCCTATGCAGACAGACTCAAAAATCTACAGCTATACTCCATCTCATATCACCTACTTAGCGGCAATCTCTGCTTGGCATACCAAGCCATGTCTAACCCAGTGCTGCTAGACATGCTTCACTTGAAAAAGACTCAATCCCTCCACACCACATGGTCCAAGGAACTCAACTGTATCATCACAATAAACAGAACCTGCTGGAGGGACAGCTTCCTAACCCAGAGACTACCCATACTCTGGAATAAACTCCTCACTCATGTCAAGCAGAGCACTTCACTAGTCCTCTTCAAGAGAAATCTTGATGAGTGGATGGGTAAAAGGAAATTCACCCCGGGGATCATTTCAACAGCCTTGCTCGAGAGGGGCACAAGGAACTAATGTCCGGCAACAGGATGACTGGGTATTTTCTTGGGCTAGGCTTGTGTTGGCTCCAGGGCCATTAGCCTAGTACTCATCTATGAACCTATGAACCTATTAACCCACTCCTCCATATACTTACTCTGGATATTTCCAAGCAAGGCAAGGAGCAGTTATGTAGTGTAAGTGTGCAGAGTATCCCCAATCCAAGGTAGACACAAGTACCACAGTGGTTTTTCATTTGTCCTTGATTTTGCAGAATGTTCCGGTTTTCTGTCATATTTTTATATTGTTGATTTATGCTTCTTATTCAGAAAATGCATGTTGTTGCACTGCCTGTTTCTCTGTGTTTAAGTAGCAATGCTTTAATGACTATCAGGTAAGCTTGTCTGAGATTGTAAGATGCAAGTAAGCTTTAATAAGCATACTGTTAAAGAATTACCAACATTGAAAGCTCTTTTGTTGTTGCCGTGCAGATAATATTTACATAACTAGATAACATATAAGCCTTGGGTATTGAAATGCATATGACAGTATTTGTAATAAAGGACAGGATTACAGTATTTTCAGAAGCTCCCTACATTTGTTGGAGACTTGCAGTGATCTTTGCAGGCTTTACCAGTAAACTAAACAAAATGCCAATCTATCATGTGTGGTCCATAACCTGTGCAGTAATCCTTTAAGCAATTTATCTTGAACTTGTTTCTTGTTTGCTGTTCATTTTTTACTTTGATCATCTTTTCCCCATGAAACAAGTAGATAGTTGTCAGTCAGCAGATCTTTTTTGGATAAGAAACATTTTTACAAGTGGGAGTATCACAGAGAATGCTACTTTCAGCATGTTACTTGGTACTTTTATAAAGCTGAATATAAATTATACTTAGAACTGCAGTGCAAGGAGAAGTGGTTTGAGTTGAGTGATGCTTGTTTTTTTATACTTGACTTTGACTGGCATTCCAGTAAGGTATTTAAAAAGTAATTTATTTTTTCATGCCTCACAATCTTTTTGTTTCCATGTAGATAGTAAGTAAGCTGTCATGTAGCCAATGCACTTAAATATTTTTTTTTCTTCTAAGTTTAATTTTGTCTTGATTGGATTCTCATAATGACAGTTTGGAACCCAGGGCAGCGTATTTAATTAACGTCCCAGTTTTTGTGGTTTTGAGCATAGCTCCACCCCTTTCTAGTTGGCCACACCCTTTCCCATTGGCCACACCCATTCAACTATCTCCTGCAGCCCCCCTTTGATTTGAAGTCACCAGCTTCCACTGACTAGCACTGAGTCTACATGGTTGCTTTATAGTTTGTTGAACAGCTTCTCCATATGGGATTGGTTGATTAGCATACAATTCATCTGCTTATGCTGTAATTTGTATGTCATAGAGCTTACCTTGTTTGTGCAGCTGTGCACAGCTCTACACGCCATGTAGAGACACTAACTGAATCCAAAACGGTGTGTTACTGTGTATGTGTTGTGGAGTGATACCCACATGGTATAAAAGGACCATGTAGGATTTATTTATTCTCACTGTTTGTCTTACTTCTTCACAAGATATGTCACTGTTTTTTTCTTTCTTTCTTTCTTGCTTGCTTTTGAGCATTTACCATAGTTGGTAAGACTTGTGTGGTTATTTTTTTCTTCTATTTGTTCTATACATTTTCAGTTTAGATATTATTTGTTGAAATGTCTAAGGAGTGAAATAACTGCTCTGAACATTCAGGGCTAGTCATCATAAATGTAATGCTCATAAGTATGTATTTTTGAAGAAAATGCTATTTATTTATTTATTTATTTAGTTAGTTATATATATATTTATTTATTTATCATTTGTTGACTAGGAAATCTGACTAGGACAGAGCCTATTTTCAGCAGAGGCCCAGGGAGAAGCGCTCTAGACACGTCTTTGGATTAGTTTAGGTTATGTTTAGTTTTAACTATACATTTGAGTTATGATCATTTTGAGTTTTCTAATAACCTTTCATTTTAAATAATTACTTATTTTATAATACAAGATAATATGCCAACATTTTGTTTGTTTTTTTTGTCTTTGAGATATACTAAAATATGCTTATAAAGGAACAGCTTCTCCAAAGAGGGCTCAGTGTTTCACCAAAATAAATCATACCATTATATCATAATACTTTGCACATGTAATAGTACAGACAGAAGAAGTGAAGGTTATCAAGCTCATAGCTACAGGATGTCCAGGCCTCCTGCCTGAAGGTTATGTTGATCTTTAAGATTGTACAAAAAAGAAAAAAAAAAGAAAATGCAGTACAAGCTAAGCCACCATAACTAAGGGCACTCTGGGAAGAAAACCTAATAAAAAAACATAATTTTTAAAATAACACAGCCCAAAGTTAGGGCTACACCAAGAGTTAAGCAGTGGAGTTTGTTTCTAAAGAAATATACAATCCATTACTTAGATAGTTAAGGCATCTTAATAATTAATACACAGTATATTGATATTACCAATGATGCATTTTTTTTGTAATGCTGAAAAACATACAGGTTGGCACTCAGACACATATTGTGCATAGCAAAGTGCAAATCAGTAACTATGCAAAGGATGCAGGGATTCAAAGTTAATGCACAATGCACTGTCTTTCTACATGAAAGATGCCCCATTTAACAATTTCTAGAACATTAATGTTGTCTACCAGCTGTATCAACCCTACTCAATTTTAGAAAAACGACACCTGAGGGTATCAATAATTTAGGGCCATACAACAACCACAGAAGTTGCTGGAGAAATAAACAAAGTACATTTTTATACACAGCTGCAGACTATACAGAAAGTAACATCACTTTGTAACATCTGATGAAGGGCTACCAACCGGAAAGCACTTATCTGTTTTGTACCAGCTTTTATTAAAAGTTCTTATTTTTACTACTTGAAGCATCCAGCGGTGTTCTTCCAGGATTTTTCTGTTTTTTGCTTCACTTTGTAACATTGCAAGAACTTTGCAAACACTAGTCATGCTGTACACGAATAAAAACTTACTCACAGAAGCTACCAAAATTACCTTGTCCAAAACCTACCTCTTTCCCTGACTGTTATGTGGGGCCCCAATTCTAACTATCTTTCAGACCTCACTAAGAAAAAAACTAGAAAGCTTATTTATTTATTTATTTTCAGTTTGATTACCGGGGAAGTCCACTGGGCCAAGAAGTGTCCATTTTCAGTGGAGGCCCAGGGAGAAAAGCTCCATGTGCAATACAGTACAATAAAGGTTACAAAATACAAAGAAGGTTACATAATGAATGAGATGAAATACAAGAGTAAGATTCATACATTCAAAAAAATAGCAAGCATAATATACATCATGAGACAATTTAAAAAAGCAAAACACAATTTTTTTTTTTTGTTACTCTTAGGAAATTCACAATATTTACAAGCTTGGAGTTTATTTAAAGTCAGCTAGTTCAGGTTCTTTAGAGAAATTAGAATAAGGTTAAGAGTAAAGTAGAGCAGGAGGATGGAGAGCTTAGTGTGAAAAGTTATGTAGGGTGAAAGCAGGAGCATTTCCATTTGGAAGATAGGTGTAGGAAGAGTGGGTTTTTGAAGGATTCAGTGTTAGGTATAGTCCTAAGAGAAGGAGGGAGAGAGTTCCATTTTTTACCTAGAGAGAAAGAGAGTAGAAGCTGGCCAGCGGTACGTTTGGGTTTGTGAACAGAGATTAGGTTTTGGTGTTCAGATCTCAGAGATCTGTTTAGGATGTAAGGTGGAAGAATGTTCTATAAGGCTGGGCATTTATCAGGGGAGAATATTAATTTGTGAGCGCAGGTTAGTTGGAGATAGTCTAAGTGGTTAGGGAGTTCTAACCAATTCAGAGATTGATGGCAGAGGCAGTGGTGAGTTGATGTTTTGGATTTAGTGGCAAATTTGAAGATCTTGTTATAGCAAGCTTCAAGTTTAGAGGTGTTGGAAGTGGACAGATTGGTTAGTAGAGGGGCTCCATATAGAAGAGAAGGCAGGAGGTAGGTGATTGCCAGGGTGTGCCTAGAGGAGTTGGAAAGAAATTGATTGTTCCTATATAGCATACCTAGCTTTTGGTGGGTTTTCTTTATGTTATGTTGAATGTGAAGATCAAATTTGAGGTGTTCGTCTAAGGTAATGCCAAGGAGTTTTGCAGAAGGGACTACTTCTATAGCAGTGTTTGATTGGCTTAGGACATTGAACATGTTTTTGTCAAAGGAGGAAGCCTTGGAGGGGAGGAAAGATATTATTTTAGATTTATTGGAGTTGAGGGAAAGGTGTTTTTTGTGCATCCAGTTCTCTGTAGTGGAAAATGCTATTTGAGTTTTAGTCAGTAGTTCAGGAATGTTGGGGGCGGCACAGACCAAGGTAGAGTCATCAGCGTATTGGATGACTGAAGTGTCAGGGATGATGGTGTGAAGGTTATTTAGAAAGATGTTGAAAAGCATGTGTCCGACGATGGATCCTTGAGGAATGCCAGTGGGTGTAGGCAGGAAGGAAGATTTGACAGCTTGAGATCTGTCAGATAGGTAGCTGGAGAACCAGGATAGAGTATTAGGGGAGAGATTAAAGTTGGCAAGATGAAGGAGAAGGTGTGTATGGGAGATGGTGTCGAAGGTTTTAGAAAGATCTAGCAGTACTGTGGATACAAAGAGTCCAGAGTCTCGAGCTAGATTGACAGTTTCTAGGAAGGATAGTAGGGCAGTTATGGTACTGTGGCCAGGACAGAAGCCGTGCTGGGTGGGAGTTAGAAGGTGATTTTGAATTAGGTAAGGCATAAGTTGGTGGTGGACACATTTTTCTAGGATTTTAGATATTGGTGTGAGGAGGGCAATGGGGCGAAAGTTAGAAATAGAGGTATTTTTGCCTCCTTTGTGTAGAGGAAGAATGTAGGCTGAACACCAGCATTTGGGCACATATGATTCATTTAAGGATCTATTAATCAAGATACTGATTGGGAGAGCAATACCTTCAGCTGCACATTTGAGGAAGGAGGAGGGTATGTTGTCTGGAGCATTTGAGCAAGGCTTTAATTTGGATAAAAGCTTTTTTATAAAAATGGTGGATACAGGTTTGAGATGGAAATTTAGGGGATTGTTGTTAGGGTTGTTGGGTGTTGTGTGGTGGGAGTTAGGTGGATTCTTATTTGTGAATGTTTTGGTTAGCTTAGCTATAGATTCGGATATGGAAGCTGCTATAAAAAATGCCAAATTTGCCCTAAATGCAACCCCTCCAAATAATTACTTTAAAGCCCTACATTTGAACTCCTCCTTCACCTCCAATGTGTACAACTTACTAAAGTATACAGAATCAATAACCCACTAACCTCTCCTAATCTTAGTCCATTAATCAACTTTTATATTCCAAATAAACATCTCATATCTGAAGACAAACATCTCCTCACAACTTATAAACTTAACAAAACTCCAGGCCTAAGCCTTTACTCCTGCTTTGTGGCAGAATTATGGCTCTCCCTTCCTTTAACTATTAAAACTGTTATTGACCTGCACTCCTTCATAACCTCTATAAAAGAATACTTCAACAAAGCTTGAATTTCCTTCTGTATGATCCCAGGCTAAGGTACTCAAACCTTTTTCTACCTCTACTCTCTCTATCCCCACTATTAACTTACCCTACACTTCCTTCCCCTACACATGCTCCCATGAGGTTACACTCATACCTTTTCCACATCAATTCCAACTATCCCCTCTATCATACCCTACACTTCTCTGCTCATACTATCCTACGCCTTCACCAATATAATCTGTTGTCATATTTCATGACCTCTAGAATATTAATAATCATTATGATAATCATCTATTATGTAAACAATGCTGCATCTTTCTATTATCAGGCTTTCCATATAATTTCTGCTAGAACACCATGACTTTATTATGTCTGTCGAGTTCTTATTCTGACAAACTAATATGTAGTTTTTCAGATTTTTGTGCTTGAATGTTATGACTTTATTTTGTCTGTTAAATTCTCATTCTGACAAACTAATGTGTTGTTTTCATATTTGTGCTTAAATGTTATGACATTATTTATGTCTGTCTAGGTTTTCATTCTGTTAACCATATGTATCTGGAGCTTTTCTCCCCAGGCTTCCACTGAAAAAGGTTACCTCATGACACAGTCAGACTTTCCCAGTAAATAAATGCCAAATAAATAAATGAACATCAAGCCTGAGTATAGTGACATTAATACAGACTAGATGAATGACAGAGAGGCTGAATCTGTAGCTGAAGCACCTGGCACTGCCTTTAGCATAAATTATAGCAGTGAGTTGTTTATTCTGTAAGTATGCAGTTTGTTGTTCAAATCAAATGTTGCTATTAAATTAACAGGCATGCATCATCAGATTTGCATCTAAAATTTAAATGGTTCACCTCATTGCAACACTCAGCAAATCTAAAAAGCAAAGATAACAATTTTATTGGGCCTCATGAGAGGATGCCAGCATAACCCTAGGAAATAAAGGTGTATTTTCAGCAACCTCCTGGGGTCTTAATGATGCTAGAATGATAGAAATCAAATGGATCATCACCAAGTTGCATACTGCTGAAGAGACACTGCAATATTAGGACTTGGTAGTTAAAAGAAGTTCCAGCAAATATGAAGGGAAATGGATTGATCTAATGAGCAACAACATGCAAGAAGCTACAGAATCAAGTAACTCAAAGAATCTATGCAAGGCTTTTAGATGAGCTTTCAAACATGACAAGCAGTCCAGATGTGGGATCAAACATATATGCAGTAATACTATTAACTGACAAAAACTGGATTTAAACAGTGCAAAAATGGAAAAGGGTTTATGGCTAGACAGATGGATGGAGTTTTGCAGAACACTTCTAAGATTTGCTAAGATAAGCTGTACCAATGAGATTATCTGATATTGGCTAAAAACTTGACTTCTTAAATTAAAACATCAAGTCAGATGACATATTTTAAGAGAAGGATAAACCCATTTAAAATCTCAAAAAAAAAACAGCAGGAGCTCTGCCAGTTGAGATAATAAAGTTCCATGCCTTGGAGGAGACTGGCAAGGCCATAGACAATTACTTTTTAATGGAAGAGGGTATGGCTTTGACACTGATGTGATGGCAACCTAAATTCTGTAGCTGCTAGTTTTATTTCATGAAAAGTGTGACAAGAAAGTAGCATATGCCTCCAAAGCAGAAAATTAAATAGGTTCATAGGTGTGTACTAAACTAATGGCCCTGGAGTCTTTACAATCCTAGCCTATAGAACTTCCCTGGCATTATGCCACCTGACATTAGTTCCCAGGCCTCTATCAAGTAGAGCCACTGGAGTGATCCCCCAGGGTGAAATTTCTATTTCCCATCCACTCATCAAGATTTCTCTTGAAGAGGGCCAGTGAGGTGCTCTGCTTGACATGCATGGGAAGTCTCTTCCAGAGCATGTGCAGTCTCTGGGTTATGAACATGTCCCTCCAGCATGTTCTGTTGATTGTGGTAATGAGGTTGAGGTCTCTGGAGTATGTGGTGTGGCGGGACTGAGATTTCTTTAGATGTAGCATTTTTAACAGAGCTGGGTCAGACATGGCTTTGTAAGTCAAGCAGAGATCACCTCTTAATAGACGATATGATACAGAGAATAGCTGGAGTTTTTTTAATCTGTCCATGTACGACATGTGTTTTAGGCCTGGGATCCTCTTCGTGAGGTACTTTTGTGGCCTTTCCAGTTGTTGCATGTGTCTAGTAGGTACATGCCAAATGGGGCATTATACTCAATGATTGGTCTAATGAGGGAAGAGAAGAGAGAGATGATGACCTCTTTCTTCCTGGATGCAAAATGCTTGCTAATGAGATGTGCCACATAGAAGGACTTTCTGACCACAGGGGCAATGTGGTGGTCGAAGGAGAGGTTACTGTCAACCTATGTCCCCAGTTCTCTTATAACACCTTTACTGTTCAGTGGGCTCCCATCAATGTGGTAATTAGTGGAAACTGCGTTTTCCCAAAGAAGATGACGACACATTTTTTTGGCATTAAGCTTAAGGCCATGGTTTCGACACCAGTCATTGGTCTCAGTGAGGCCTTTCTGTAGGATGTCTACATCACTTGGGGAGTTAATAATGGCTCCCAGCTTGTAGTCATCTGCGAACTTGGTAAGCCAGAGTCCCCATGTGTTGGCCTGGACTTCTGAGAAGTAGATGCCAAACAGGAGAGGACCCAGGACTGATCCATGTGAGACGGCACTAGTGACTGGTCGGCAGTCTGACTTGGAGTCCGCTACTTTCACACTATGGGTTCTATCTGTGAGCCAGATTGCAACCCACCTAGTGATACAGGAGTTTATGCCTAGTTTGGTGAGTTTATCAATAATTCCTGAGTGGGGAATGGTATCAAAGTCCTTGGCCAGATTGAGGTAGGCTGTATGAACTACCTTGCCCTCATTCACAACTCTGGTGACTGACTCAAAGAAGTCAACAAGGTTGAACAGGCATGATCTACCTTTCACAAAACCAAATTGCATGGGATCTAGAGTTTGGAGATTCCATATATCAAGCTAATGGGGTGATAATTCCTAGGGTCTGTAGTCACTCCCCCTTTATGGAGAGGGATGACTGTAGCAGTGCACCATTCAGTAGGGACAAATCCTGAGGTGAGGCTGTGATTGAACAGTGCACACAGATGTGGTGCCAATTCACTTTGTAGTTCATGTAGAACACATCCAGGGATATTCTCAGGTCCCATGGAAGCTGTATTCTTGGCCTTGGACAATGCAGCTTTAACCTGTGCTGCAGTAATGCTGGGTGCCTGGCATTCCTCTGGTATTGTGATTGGTCCTTTTGGGGGGAGAGGGGTAAAGTTGACACTGAATCTGTTGGCCAGTATGTTGGCAATATCTGTTGGCTCAGTATAGGAGGTACCATTGTGCAGTAACTCAGAGCAAACCTGGGTATTGCCATGGAGATTTTTTGATATAACTATAGAAGGCTTTGTGGTTGAATTTAGTGTCTGCCACAATTCTTCATAGCTGGCTTTAGAGGTTTTGATGAGGGATCTCAACTTTTTGTTGAGGCTAATAAGGGAGTTTTTCCTGTCTTGGGACTTCACCATTTTCTGCCACAGTTTCTTCCTTCTGTTGTAGAGTTTATTAATGGCAGGGGACCACCAGATTGGCTTCCTTTTTTTTTGGAGGAGACCATCTTGGTTCTGTTGGGTATGGCAAGTTCCATACATTTATGTACGTGTTCGTACAGTGCATTGGTGTATGATCTGGCAGTCATGCATCTATTTCCATTGACATGGGTTTTGTGAAGTTAGCCACCTCTGTTTTTAGGAACCCAAAGTCAGCTTTGGAGAAGTTTTTCATGGTGGTTACCTTTTGCGGGGGTGTGTGTGAGATGTAGATTTCCATGGTGATTAGTTTGTGGTCATATCTAATCAGGGAGGAGATATTTAGTTGTAAAGAAAATCCTAGGCACAGGTCATTAAAAGAAATGGTCACAAAATACCAGTTGCAAGCAAAAGGTATGGGGGCAGAACTCCAGTGAATCATGAAAAGAAGAAATTATGCAGCAGCGCAGTAGCAATAGTGAATGAAAAAAATGAAATTTTAGCAACCAAAATGATCCTTTTAAAGGCTGTGCAGTCCAAGCAGAAAATCATTCAACAATAACTCATTTATAGATTTTCAGTATTACTGAATCATTACCTGATTCTGAGCTAGTAAATATTGTCAAGAAAGAAATCATATAGAAGTAAATTTCAACAGACCGTATTCGTTCAGTGGGATGGCTCAGCAGAGATGAAGGCCATCTGCACTGTCCTAAGCTATCTACATGAATATATAACAAATCATTTCTTTTACAAGCCAGCAAAAATGATTTAACTTACCACTGAAAGTAACATTGATCTAAGGATAATATAGGATCTTTAAATAATTATTCAAGAGGGAGAGGCAGACTTTGACCCTCTTGCATACAATTTTAGGGTGAAGGAAAGTCTTTTTGTACCTTGTCATAATAGTGTTTTGGAGGTAGAGTCACAGGTAGATATTTGAGCAAGTCATGGAGAGCTGGAACTTTAACTCAGGAGAATGAATTATTTCGAAAGGGCCTAGAAGATCAAAATAGGAAATGAATAGTCCTGGATGAATGAAATAGCAGATCAGTAATGGGTATACAGCCAGTGTGAATAGAGGGCAGGTCCTCCAGTAAATGACATGGCACACTTTACCACACCAGTCTAACTGTGAAGGAAGAGCTGAAAGACCCTTTCTCCAGCCAGATATTGATACTAAAAAAGGGACTATTCAAAATGAAAATAGTGATCAGAACAATGTGAAGAAAAGACCATAGTATAGAGGAAACAAACAAGAAATGAACACAGCCAGAATCCAAGAAAATGGGACAATGCAGTCAGCAAAGCATAACTAAGGAGAAAGACTACCAGCCAAATTCAATAAAGCCTACACAGTCAGTTAGGCAGCTCTACACAGTGTACAGAGCCATGCACTGCCATGCAAACAAGGTAAATACTGTGGCATGCATAACCAGTTGAATTGCTTGCTAATCAACCAATCCCAGATGGAGGAGCTATTTAACAAGCTATAAAAGAACCATGTCGATTCAGTGCTAGTTTTCCCTGTTAATTACAAAACCTTTTGGAATACAGCCATGGAAACTAGGCTATACAGAACAAATGTTAGGGGTTGCTGCTTTAATTCATTTGTATGTACAAGGGGCTGAACTCTCTGCTACTGCTGCTGCTAATAGACATAGACCAAGATGAAGAAGAGTTTTTAGACCCCATTTAATTTATCATAACCTACATGGTGTGGAAATTGTAGAGCACTACAAGGTGGACAGAGGCACATTACAGGAACTCTGCAACCTCTGTCATCCTCAACTCAGGGCCAGGGCAAGGTGAGGGGAACCCATATGTGCAGCTCTTATAATCGTATTTACAGGTAGCTTTCAGGGGACATACTGGGGGTGTCACAGGCATCAGCATCCAGGATCCTCCATCAATTTCTGAATGCTATGCTCCAACATGCCAGAGACCACATATATTTTTCCTGTACTCCTGAGGATAGGGTCAGAAATATGCAGGAGTTCTACTGTGTAGTGCACTATCCTGAAGTATTGAGAGCCATAGATTGCACATATATAGAAATTAAGGCACTACCCAGGGAACGTGGTAGGCTCTACATAAAAAGAAAGGGCTTCCACGCTATTTACTGCCAAGTTGTGTGTAATGCTAAGGGAATCATCCTGAATGTGTGTGCTGGCAACCCTGGCAGTTATCATGACTCACATATCTGGCACCCCCCCCCGTATCAGATGTTTGCTAAGGGGGGCATCCCACAAGGTCATTTACTGGGAGATGCAGGTTATGCACTGGAACTGTGGCTGATGATACCCATCAAAAATGCAGACACACCTTCTGAAGAACACCATAATGAGGCACGCGCTCAAACCAGAAATATCATAGAGCATGTATTTGGGCTGCTGAAGTTGCAGTTCTGCTGTCTAGATACAGCTGGGGGAACCCTGCAGTACAATGCATGGACATGTACTGAAATATTCACAAACTACACAACATCATCCTGAAAAATCAGCTTCAATAGGATCAGCAAGAGTAAGGAGCACACATCCCACCACCAATGCCCAGGTCACCACAGCCACACACAAATGAGTCAGAGGGAGAACCAACTACTGCTGTGGGTGTAGGCAGATGTAGGCATGCTCAGTATGCAGATGAACAATACAGTTACGACTGCTGAATCCTACACAAATGCACTCTATAAGCACTTACACGAGTGCATGGATCGTGCTATCCCAAACAGAACCACAACGCTATCCTCCAAAAAAAGGAAGCCAATCTGGTGGTCTCCTGCCATAAACAAACTGTACAACAGAAGGAAGATATTGTTGCAAAAGACTGTAAAATCCCATGAGTGGAGGAGCTCCCTGGTCAGCCTCAGTAAGATGCTTAGATCCCTTATAAGATCCTCCAAAGCTAGCTATGAAAACAAAATCGCCACTGATTCTAAGGACAACCACAAAGCATTCTATAGCTATGTCAAGAATCACAATGGCAACACCTAGATCTGCTCTGAGTTACAGCACAACTGCATGAAAATTACAGAACCAACTGATATTGCCAACATCCTGGCAGATAGGTTCAGTGCTAACTTTACCCCCCCACCCCCTAAAGGGCCCATATCTATACAGGAAGAATGCAGAGTCCCTGTAATCACAACTACGCAGGTAAAAGCTGCACTCTTTAAAGCCAAAAACACAGTATCCATGGGACTGGACAACATCCCCGACTGTATTTTACATGAACTTCAGAACAAACTGACTCCCCACCTAAGCACCATGTTCAATCATAGCCTCACATCAGGCTTTGTGCCCACTGAATGGTGTACAGCAACAGTTATCCCACTCCACAAAGGGGGAGCCACCACTGATCCTGGGAACTATCGCCCTATTAACCTGATGAGCCTGGTCTGCAAGGCCATGGAATGTATTATCATGGAACTCATAAACAAAGACATTGTTAACCTCCAAACTCTGGACCCTACCCAGTTCGGGGTTGTGAAAGGCAAATCATGTCTTCTGAACCTGATTGACTTCTTTGAGGCAGTCATCAAAGCTGTAGATGAGGGTAAGGTGGTTCACACAGCCTATCTTGACCTCGCCAAGGCTTTTGACACCATCCCCCATTCTGGAATTATAGCTAAACTCACTAAACTAGGTATAAATCCCTACATCACAAGATGGGTTGCCAACTGGCTCACTGACAGAACCCACACTGTAAAAGTTGCACACTCCAAATCTGACCTCAAACCAGTGACAAGTGGAGTACCACAGGGTTCAGTCCTGGGACCTCTCCTGTTTGGCATCTACTTCTCTGAAGTACAGGCTAATACAGAAGGCCTCTGGCTAATGAAGTTCGCAGATGACTGCAAATTAAGAACCATAGTTGAATTTCCAAATGATGTGGAAATCCCACAGAAGGGGCTCGCTTTGACAGATGCCTGGTGTCGGAGCCATGGCCTCAAGCTCAATGCCAAAAAGTGTATTGTCATCCCCTTTGGTAAAAACTCTGTACCCATGAACTACTACATAGACAGCAGTCTACTTAACACCGAAAGTGTGATAAGAGACCTTGGGACCCAGGTGACCAGTAGTCTGTCCTTTGATAATCACATCATCACAGTAGTCAGGAAGTCCATCTATGTGGCACACCTCATCATAAAAGGGTTCTCATCCAGGGAAAAAGAGGTCATTGTTCCCCTCTACTCGACACTCATTAGACCCATTATAGAGTACAATGTCCCTTTTGCAATGTACCTCACAAGACATCTGCAGCAGGTGGAAAGGCCACAGAAAAACCACACAAAGAGGATTACTGGCCTCAAACAGGTGCCCTACACTGACTGTCTCAAAAAACTCCAGCTTTACTCTGTAGCATATCGCCTATTCCGAGGTGATCTCTGCCTAACATATAAAGCTATGTCAAACCCAGAGCTGTTGGACATGCTACACCTAAAGAAATCCCAATCCCTCTGAGCTACAAGGTCTAGGGACCTAAACCTTGTCACCACAATAAACAGGACATGCTGAAGGGATAGATTCCTGTCCCAGAGACTTCCCATACTCTGGAACAGGCTACCCATCTATGTCAAGCAAAGTTCTTCATTAGCACTCTTCAAGAAAAATCTTGATGAGTGGATGGGAAATAGGAAATACACCCCAGGGATCACTTCTATGTCTCTGCTTGACAGTGGCACAGGAAAATAACTTTCTTGGGTGGCGTAAGCCAGGGAACCTTGTTGGCTAGTCTTACATAGGCCCTCGGGCCAATAGCCTAGTACCTACCTATGAAACTATGAACCTATGCCCTCACATTAGCTAAAAAACAACACATAGTACATTCACTTACCACCTAAGGATCTAAATCTTTCCTTCTACGCACATACATATACTAACATTGATGCCAGGAAACTCTCACAACCTTTACCTCCCTATGTATTGGCTGTGTACTGCTTGCATCAGACAGAGTCAGGCCTGAACTAAAACATTTACAAGGCAAATTCTGAACCTGGCGTGTATTGCGTAATAATATGAATAACTGGCAATATTCTTATATTTCATAACTTGGTTCTGTAAGGAAGTAAAAGGTGGGAGATTTGTACAGAAATGACCTTAACATGTGACAGCAGACACTTATTTGACTTATATGTGTCCATTATTAACTAGTATATCTCAGGCAACAAAGATTCACACAGTTATACTTCTCAAAAGTACTGATGATCACTGCATGCCCTAAGTTTAGCACTAGACATCTGTATTGGAAAATCATTAAAGAGAGAAGTTAGAAAGTAATGCTAGACATTGCAGTTTCAGACTTCAAAGCCCTCATGAGATCATTCACAATAAACCTTGGAAATGTTGATGCTATCAACTGTCCTAACTTTCTAAGACTAGTATAAGTCAAAGGTACAAATTACCAGTTCAACACCACAAATGTAGATACACTAAGCACCAAGTCAACTATGCACCCTGAGCGTCAAACACACATCGTATGTATTCCTGAATCCAAAAGATAAAAAACATGGATATGGCACAGTTATCATCATTTGTATAGGGTGCTGTTTGGGGGAGCAGGAAGCTTAGGCTGATACAAAAGGTTGGCGAGTGTGTGTGAGTAAGAAAGAGAAGCGGGCAGACATTTGGATAAACTAACAAATGGCCAGCGAGACAAACTGAGTTTTAAGCTGCTCTGCTCAACCATGTAACTGTTGTGTGTGTTTCTATAGTCGTCCTCCAGGTGAAATTGGAGTATGAGTGTCTGCATGAACACAGCCATGCTCTGTGCTAGCTCTTCATCTTGGTATGTAGGACAGGTGTGAGCCATGCAAGATAGAGGTGGCAGTTCATTGTTCTCATCCTCGAACACAAGAACTGGCTCTTTCAGGAGTTACATTGGCACATCCACACCCTCATTCAGATGCATTGCTGTACCTGAATGGGCCTCTTGTCTGCGGGATGAGCTTGCTTCATATGGATGTCCAGGACCACAAACCCATGGCCTGCCACATCTGGGTGTAAACAGCTCAACCACTGATGGAGCAGTGGAAGCACTGCGACTATGAAAGCATGATGATTGACTTCTTTGAATCAGTCTCCAGAGCTGTGGACAAGGGTAAGGCAGTCCACACAGCCTATCTTGACCTCGCCAAGGCCTTTGACACAATCCCCTCACTCTGGGATCATAGATTACTAAGCTGGGCATAAATCCCTATGTCACTCGATGGGTTGCCAACTGCCTTACTGACAGAACCGAGACTGTAAAAGTAGCCGACTCCAAATCCAGCTCCAGACAAGTGACAAGTGGAGCACCTCAGGGTTCAGTCCTGGGACTGCTCTTGTTTGGCATCTACTTCTCTGAAGTATAGGCCAACACTAAGGGACTCTGGCTAACAAAGTTCGCAGATGACTGCAAATTGGGAGCCATTACTGAATCCCCAAATGATGTGGATATTCTACAAAAGGGCCGGACAGAAACAGATGCTTGGTACCAGTGCCATGGACTCAAGTTTAATGCCAAGAAATGTATAGTTATCCCCTTTGGGAAAAAAGATGTACCCATGAATTACCACATAGGTGGTAGTACACTAAACACTGAAAGTCTGATGACAGACTTAGGGACACAGGTGGACAGTGGTCTCACCGTCAATAACCACATCGCCACAACAGTCAGGAAATCCTTCTATGTGGCACACCTCATCTCTAAGGGCTTTTCATCCAGAAAAAAGGAGGTCATTGTCCCACTGTACTCATCCCTCATTAGACCCATTCTAGAGTACAATTCCCCATTTGGTATGCACCTCACAAGACATCTGCAACAGCTGGAAAGGCCACAGAAATACCTCACTAAAAGAATCACAGGCCTAAAGCAGATGCCCTATGCTGACCATCTAAAAAAAGTCCAGCTATACTCTGGCATATCGTCTATTCAGAGGTGATCTCTGCTTAACATACAAAGCCATGTCAAACCCTGACCTGTTGGACATGCTCCACTTAAAGAAATCCCAATCCCTCAGAGCCACATGCTCCAGGGATCTAAACCTTGTCATCACAATGAACAAAACATGCTGGAGGGATAGGTTCCTGACCCAGAGACTCCACATACTCTGGAATAGACTGCCCATACATATCAAGCAGAGCGCCTCCTTGGCCCTCTTCAAAAGGAACCTTGATGATTGGATGGGAGATAGGGAATTCACCCCGGGGATCATGTCAGTCGCCCTGCTAGACATGGTCCAGGGAAGTAAATATTGTGGGAGGAAATATCCAGGGAATTGTTATGGCTAGGCTTGTATAGGCCCTAGGGCCGATAGCCTGGTACCAGCCTATGAACCTATGATTGGGCATGACCATGTTGGCTAACAGCAGATGATATGAATGACCTCTACCCACAAGGATGCTGTTCCCCTCCAAGCAGGCATTCCTTCACAGCCATTGCTTGTTCCATGACAGAAACCCTTCATTCCATCAGAGACACCCTTCATTTCAGTGTGTCATTCATACAATCCATTGAATTGGCAACACGGTGGAGGCAGTCACACATTTCAGCTTGTGCCACATCTACAACCCCGAGCATTTGTGTAGAGCACTTAAGGGAATGTGCCTGTGCCTCCATGATGGCCCTTAACATATGTTGAGTTGCTGAGGAAGAGACACCTGGATCAGGTGAAGGGACAGCTGGTCTCCTCTGAGCACCCCAACAACTCTCCTGTGTAGGCACCTTGACCACACTTTGGCTGTAGCCAAAGCCAACAGGCACTGAAGCCACAGTAACCACACTTCCCTGATTAAAGGCCTTTCTCTCCACCTGTCCATTATCTGAGGGCTCACTGGAATGAGTAGGCTCGAGTAATCCAAGCAAGGCAGGCAGTCTGTTTCCAGTCGAAAATTATTGTCTGTGTACTTAATAAAGGATTTTCGACTGGAGTCTGTGTACTTAATAAAGGATTTTCGACTGGAGTATGTGTACTTAATAAAGGATTTTCGACTGGAGTCTGTGTACTTAATAAAGGATTTTCTACTGAAGTCTGTGTACTTAATAAAGGATTTTCAACTAGAAACAGACTGCCTGCCTTGCTTGGATTACTTTTGAATACTTAGTAATGCTGTAGAATTATATATTTTCTATTATTACATTTTGAATTGACAAGTTTACGTTCGCTACTTCTACTACTAGTGTCTGATCTGATTAATATACAGTGATTAACTAGAAATATCTGAACTGAAAATCTTCCACACAGGGAAGTTTCTTACACTGTTTTGTTTTTAGACCCACTACACTTTAGTAGGTTGTTTTGCGACTTCGGGGATACCATGGAGATTACTTGTAAAAAGAAATATATCAGTGCATAACACATGCTGTTACAGGGTCAGTTAAGCATCAGGTGTGTTTCATAGAGTCAATACTAACTCTCAGACTTTAGGAACGTGGCTCATGTCTGCGCATTGCTTAGCTATGTGTAAACATGTGTATCTTGCATGTGCGAACACTTTGCCAAACATTGTGGAAATCCATTGCTCACCACACTATGGAAAAGTATGTATTATTAGGTATCACTGCTGTTTCCTTGTCATTTTATGTGTATGACATGAAATTACATGTGGAAACATAACAAACAGAAGGCCCTGTTCAACAATATGTCACATATTGACAATACAGGGATGTGTTACCTCTCCGAAGCACTGCAACCATGGTGTCTCAGTACTTTTCCCACACATATATCACATAGACTACAACAATTAATATCATATGTTATGTGATATGCAATGCATATCAATCTGGTAACATGCAGAACTAGAACTACTGACCCACAAACCTAAAAAGCTTTATCTGCAACACTAGAGAAGCAATCATCATGGACCTTATCCACAGGGATATAGGTGAACTTCAACACACTTGACTCAATCCATGTTGGTTTAGTCAAGGGTGGAGCTTGCTTAATAAACCTAGTGGGCTTCTTTTGATACTAACTCCAAAGACCTGGATGAGGGATAACAGGACATACCACGTATGTTGAGTTATGCAAGGCCTTTGACACTATCCTCCATTCATGTATCATAGTGAAAATCTCCCATCTGGGAATTAACCAATACAGTACTAGATGGATAGCCAACTAGCTCATTGACAGAACACACACTGTCAAAGTTGGGGACTGCACCTTCACCACAAGCCCACTTACCACTGAAATACCACAAGGATCTGTGCTGGACCCTCACTGTTTGGAAACTATTTCTCTGAAGCTCATGCAAGGGTAGATGTCCTGTGGTTTAACAAGTTTGCAGATGACTGTTAACTAGACACACTTATATAGAGTCCCCCAATGATGATAACATATTACAAAAGGGACTTACACAGACAAATAGTTGCTGTCAAACTCACAGACTGAACCTTAAAGTAAACAATGTTCCTTGTTCCCTTTAGCAATGAGTTCCCCTTGGTAATTATGATATACATATTACTCCTCTAAGCTCAAACACAGTGTTGTGAGACTTGGAAACACATGTTGATAGAAATCTACACTTTATTCACTATGTGTCCATAGTGGTGACACACATTCTACATTGTGCACCTCATACATAAGGCTATTACATCCAAGACCAGGGATGTCATAGCTCTGCTGTACTTTACCCATATCAGACCACTAATTGAGTAGAATACTCCCTTCTGTACCTGCAGCAATTGATGAAAATGCAATGGTTTATGAACGAGAGAATCCAGGGACTCCATAACATGACATGGAAAAACTGAAAGACCTATCACTGTACTCAGTATCATGCAGGCTGCTGAGAGGTGACTTATGCCTGGCATGCAGACTAGTCTCAGACCCTGGCCTACTAGAAATGATGGACATTTGCAAATCAAATGGGATAAGAATAACTTGCTCAAGGGTTCTTGACATAGAATGTGATATACAGAGAACATGCTGGGAAGACAGATTTATTCCCCAGAGATTGACATTACTCTGTAATAGGCTTCCTCTGCATATGAAGCAATTCTCCTCAATGGCCTATTCAAGCGCAACCTTGACAACTGGATGGGTGGCTGTAAAGTCACCCCTGGGGTGGCACCTATGTCCCTCATGAACAGGGCCACTTGGTGCTACTCACAAAATTGCTCTGCTAACAATGACCTATCTAACTATGCTCAAGAAAGTTACTTGTGTTTTTACACAGCTAGGCTTGTAAGCACCCAATGGCCATTAGGCTAGTAACCTATGAGCCTATGAAGCTATGAACCTATGCAGGACTCCTAATATCTTTTCTCCCACATGGCCTGCTGATGTAATCTCCTGTAAGTTGACCTGCAGTCTTGTAAAAGTCAGACTTGTGCCATGGCCCTTGCATATAGCACTGATTTCTTTAGTCTGTGTACTTAGATAGGTAGGATTTCTATTCTCATTGCAGTCAACTTGTGTGTGTGTTTGTGCTATTGTTTGGCATTACACAGAGCCTTTTACACCAGCATGTGGGACACTGTTATTGCCATATTCTCCTCAACAGACACTGCTGATGTCATAAACTATAAAGTGTTGTGTGGGATACTCTAAGTTAGACTTAAGCTATGGTGCCTGTGTTAAATGCAGAGGTCTGTAGTCTGTGTACTTAGATAAGTGTTCTATTCTCACTGCAGTCAAGTGTGTGTGTGTGTGTGTGTGTGTGTGTGTGTGTGTGTGTGTGTGTGTGTGTGTGTCTGTGTTTGTGCTTGACATTACAGAGAGCATTTTACAACAGCATGTGGGACACTCTTATTACCATATTCTCCTCAACAGACATTGTTGATATAATCAGTTGTATCTGATTGGTGGATATGCACTATTCTCACTAGGGCATGGTCAGAGACTGGCTTGGAGATCAGCCAGGAGTCACCTCATCCTGTATGATACAGATTACAGTGACATGGCTTTCAGTCTATCCACATAAATCATGGCATGGTTTGTAGGCTCCTTGTTTTCTTGGGTCTATATTATATATTTGAAGTTTCAAAACTTCGAATTTCGTATGTTCGACAATATATGATCGAAGTTTGAAACTTTGAATATATAACAAAATATAAAAAAAACTTACCTTAATGCTCTGAGCAGGGGGGGCAAGCCCTCCTGCACTTCCCAGACCCCCCTACTTAAATATACCAACTCTGAGATCGCACTTCAGTGCAGAAAAGGGAAATTCTCCCATTCTGTGCCATACAGTGCCATTACATTTCACCTTCGAACATTTCAAAGTTTGATCATATGGTGTCGACCATATGACATTCGAACTTTGAAAAGTTCGTTCTTCTAATAGGAACCCTATTTTCTTGATGAGAAACCCCTGTGGTTTCTCTAGCTCCTTTATGTTTCTGTTGAGGTGCATGCAAGACAGATCATTATACTTTATTAGTGTTCTGATGAGGTTCATGCTGACATACAATCCTAAAATCTGAAAATGATGGCATGATTTATGATGTGCACAACACAGGCTTTCAATACCAGTGTGGACACTTGGTGGTTGAAGTTCAGATTGCTGTCTACTTTGGTTCAAAGTGCTTGCATCACTGGGTTTTAGTACAGCAGGACTGTTGGCAATGCTATAATTAGTGTGGAATTCCACTTTTCAGAAAGATAACATCTGTATTTATTTGTACGTTGTGTGGCTTTGTCATCAATCATTTGTCTGTGTTAGATTATCCTGAAGTATGTAATCATCATTGATGGATTTAATGATTGCACCCAATATACTAAAATCAGCAAATGTGGTAAGCCAAAGGCCATGTACTTTAGCCTGAACTGTTGAGAAATAGATTCCAAATGGTAAAGAGCTACACAGAGATCCCTGGGGAGTACTAAAAGGTGACAGCTATACTTGTAGAGGTCGATTTACAAACTTTCACATTATGTGTTTTTTCAGGGAGCCACTCGGTTACCCATCTAGTGACATAAGGGTGAATCCCCACCTGGGAGAGTTTCTCAATGATATCTGCTTGGGGGATTGTGTCAAAACCCTAGGCGAGATCATGATAGGCAGTATGCACTGTCTTACCTTCATCCAGGCCTATCACATACAATCAACGAACTGTGATGATATCACTGATTGCCTATGGTGTGACTCCACACATACACCTTCCTGATATGGTTGAATGCACACTTCAATACACCCTCCGCATGGGCTATGTTTCCATAGAAGGATGTACATCAACATGCATCCATCTGAGTTGGGGGGACAGCACCTGATGCATGCATGTATAGACACATCCTGACTCTCCTCAGCTGTGAGGTAGACCGAGTCTATATTAGGAAAGCAAAAAGACGTTTACGTGAATATGTAAACGTCGAACCATATAGTGCAAAGTGGACTTAGAGCGAAAGTCGAAAACCGCGAAAATGGAAATATCGAAATTCCATGGTTGTTCTGTTTGTGGATTAGCTGCATAAGGTAAGTGTTGGATAGTTGCAGAGTTTAGGATAGGGTGCGGGTTAAGATAAGTTCTTAGATAAGTAATGTATGTTAGATTTAGTATAGGATTAGAGGCAGGATTTTGTTAAATGTATGTATGTATAGTATTTATTTTGTTTGTGTATATTTTCGTAGGGGAAGTGTGCGGTAGGTACGGACCTTAGGGTTAGGGAGGGGTTAAGGATAATGCATAGATAGTTTTATATGTGGGGTTTAGTAGTGTTGGAGGTAGGGTTTTGTTAAATATATGTATGTGGATTATTTGTATTGTTTGTTGTTTGGGTGTATGTCTGTAGGGGACGTGTGCAGTAGTTGCGGACCTTAGGGTTAGAGAGGGGTTAAGGGTAGTGCATAGTTAGTTGTGTATATGGGGTTTAGTGTAAGGTTAGAAGTAGGGTTTTGTGCTTTACTTTAGGTTAGAAGTAGGGTTTGGTTAGTGTATGTATTTGGTTTATTTATTTTATTTGGGTAGGTAGTATATAGCTAGTGGTGGGGTTGGTCAGCTATGACAGTTCGATTTTTTTTTTCGCTGTTTAGTGCGTTCAGGATTTTCGCAGTTTGTGGTATAAGGGTCAATGTTTTGGTATTCGTGCATAGGGTTTTTCGCTTTCCAAATATAGACCCAGGTAGACCAATATGTCATCATGGACCTCTTCTAAATGGATACTATTAATATTCTGGCTGTGTGCAACAGACCTGTGTCAGTTGTTAATGCTACATCATGTCTGTTACATCTCATGCATGATGAGAACAGTATCATCTTGTGGAACTTGACTAGCTCAAGGCATTTGACACAAATCCACACTGGGGTATTCAATCAATGCTGTCATATCTGGCCATAAACAGCTATATCATCAAATAGGTACAAGAGTGTGTCACATATGTGGCATCTCCCTATGTTGAGGTGTGTGACATGACCTATATCTCAGGTCCAATGATCAGGTCCGTACATCATGTATATTATTTAAGTGATGGACATCACAGACGACATGCACATCCCGGGTACAAACAGTTGCCTGAAGGCCTACAGATTGTGGGTTGACATTGACTCCAACTGTGATATTAGTGTAATACAGACAGTATCAAGACATACCAAAGATTGCTGCCACAGCCATGGCAACGCCTGCAATGACAAGAAAATATGGGGGGATATGTTACATCACGAAAACAAACGCACAACCCAAGTATAATGTGGACATCACATTCTATAATCAGACCACTAGGTAAGTGTCCTGGGATAGATGGTAAGTAGACTGTCCACCAGCATGTGGTCACAGTGCTGACTACTCATTTGTATGTTACACAAGTACTGAGTATGTGAAGGACATCCACATCAGAGGCCATAATAGTTCTCAGCCTTCATCACACCAATAACTGGGTACAATGCTGTCTTCTTCCTGCACCTCTCTACACATCTTCCAATGATGTGTAACTGAAGTTTATCACCTTTGTCACAGTGAGCTGTCACACAGTTTATGATCATACCTAGGTATTCTTTTAGTGGCATATGCATGACTGTCTGATGGTGTGGAACGCCAATCAAGTTGTTATAGCAGATGCATGTGTGCTACTTGTTCTGCTGATGGACACACTACCTATAGGTTTTTGATCACATTAATGGCATAGATATCATTCATGACAGAGTGGATTGTGTCATATATATGCCATTCACATAGGTTTCATAGGTTCATAGGTAGGTACTAGGCTATCAGCCCTAGGGCCCATACAAGCCTAGCCAAAAAATGTACCCTGGCTTTTGCCACCCAAGAAAATTATTTTCCTGTGCCCCTGTCGAGCAGAGCCACAGAAGTAATCTCCGGGGTGAATTTCCCATTTCCCATCCAATCATCGAGATTTTTCTTGAAGAGTGCTAATGAGGAGCTCTGTTAGACATATATAGGTAGTCTGTTCCAGAGTATGGGAAGTCTCTGGGACAGGAATCTATCCCTCCAGCATGTTCTGTTTATTGTGGTGACAAGGTTTAGATCCCTAGAGCGTGTAGCTCGGAGGGATTGGGATTACTTTAAGTGGAGCATGTCCAACAGCTCTGGGTTTGACATAGCTTTGTATGTTAGGCAGAGATCACCCCTGTGTAGGCGATATGTGATGGAGTAAAGCTGTAGTTTTTTAAGACGGTCTGCGTAGGGCATCTGTTTGAGGCCAGTAATCCTCTCTGTGAGGTATTTCTGTGGTCTTTCCAGTTGTTGTAGATGTCTTGTGAGGTACATACCAAAAGGGGCATTGTACTCTATAATGGGTCTAATGAGTGATGAGTAGAGAGGAACAATGACCTCTTTTTTTCTGGATGAGAATCCTTTTGTGATGAGATGAGTCACATAGAAGGATTTCCTGACCACTGTGGCAATGTGATTATCAAAAGAGAGACTACTGTCCATCTGTGTCCCAAGGTCTCATCACATTTTTGGCATTAAGTAGACTACCAGCTATGTGGTAGTTCATGGGTACAGAGTTTTTACTGAAGTTGTGTAATGAGTTTTTATTTTAGATGGCAGTCCATGTATCATTACAGATCATTTACACAACTTCAGTAAAATCAGTCAATTACCCTATGTTACTCATAATATTGCTTATAGGAAAAGCAGGGTCCCTCCTAACACCTCCAGCAGATGTTACCATGCCAGGACAATGTGCGTGGCTACCCTCATAGAGTGTGGATGTATCATAATAGTTGTTCAAGTGTGTTTGTGCAGAATCATCTCTTATCACTATTGCATACATTATGTCAGAGGTATGGAATTACTGGTGGTATTATTCTGATATTGTCGATGATTGTGGTTGGTTCTTTAAATATTTTCCATGAGCCTTTATCTTTGCCCCACTTGCTAGAGACCTCTTCTGAGATTACACTCATATTCAGGCAAACCAGTTTGCACAGCTTCACATTATACACCATACCACATGCACCCTACCCCAAATTCTATGTCAGATCCCTGATAGATGTCCTCTGCATTATTGGTGTAAACATGCTTATCTTACATAAACATCCTTCCCATTGTTATGTCACCTTGTGTGACAGATACACAAAACATATCTTCACTGTGCAGTCCCTACTGTACCTTACAGATATGTGATTGTTTTTGCTGCTACAACCGTCTTCTATTGGAATGCCCTCATCTGCTATACATAAGGTTGTTTCACCTTTCCTCTTTCCCTGTAGTTATTTTACAATTAATTTGTGTGTCCTTCAATGCACACAGTTTCCCTGAGTTTTTATTTTAGATGGCAGTTCATGTATCATTACAGATCATTTACGCAACTTCAGTAGAGCATACCATGAATGGGATATCACAATACTCCTTAGATACACTGTCCTGTACTGTGTTTGGGCCATATAATTTGCATTCATACCCCTCAACTCTATAGATATACACAGGATATCTGGATATGTTCCTTATCAAATTTGTGGCTTTCTGCCATATCACTGGGACAATCTCAGGACTGATGTGAGTCAGTATTACATACATTTGAGTTCATACCTCTCAAATGTCCAGATTTTTGCAGAATGTCCAGATTTTTGTCTCATATTTATGATCTTTTCCTCATATAATTTTGGTTTTCTGGCAAATAATTGGCATATCATTGTGGATTGAAGTCAGACAATAATGACAGACATTTCCATTTCAAGTTTCATGCTCTCCAGAAACTTCATGCTGATGTAAAACTTATTATTCTATCGACTTTCTCAGTTTGTAGGAGCAATATTAAAAATCTATCCCTATTCGTTGGCCTTTGTCCCCTCATTATTTATGGTTTTGTCCAGATTTCTTACTCTTAAAGCTTCTGAGGTATGTTTGGGTTTCATACTTCAAATCCTTCAGAATATATATTTCTACCACATTTCTATAAGGCATCTCTGTCAAATATGTCCATATTTCTGGGTCATTGTCCCTGCATTATGTTGGAATTTGTGCAGATGTGTTGAACTAAGAAATTGAGAGCTATCTGTGAAGCCCTGGTGATCATTGTGGCATTCTGTGCAAAACTGTGGACCGTAGGTACTCTGCATTAAACTGGATTGCTATCCATGTTCACTTACATGATTTGCTGGCTGGCAACACTGTTGCCAACCATAAAATCTTACTTAGACATGGCACACTGCATAAATATGCATGTCAGATGGTGTGCACTGCTCATACCACACTGTACACATGTAAACTTCATGTTGGTTTCTCGTGGAGCCTATATGCAGTTTATTGAATCCTGGGGTACATCTGATTCAGGTGAGGAACTATAAAAGACATAAAAAGCTAAGCACAATTACATTGGAGCAGCCAAAAAGAATATGAGTAAGTCAGACCAAGATGATGCAAAAGGAAGGAACGGACTAGATTCAGTGGACCTAATAGGGAGAATGTAACTCAGTTAGTGTGAATGCCTTCCTTTTATACATCATAAACTGGCATCCTAAACAACTAAAGGAAAGTCGTTGTGTCTAACTTTCTCCACATCAATTTAAAACTATAATTAGGCTACACAAAGTAATTTATTTGGTCAAAATTATAGATTATAATACTTTTTTTCTGTTTTCTTTGCACTTGCCAACTGGAATGACACAATGGAAATTTTTAAACTGTATATATTTTTTTAATTTAATTTGAAGCCTAGATTTTGAAAAGTAAATGTTACATGGAAGAGCATCTTGTCTAACAGTTTGAATGGAATGCATTGTTCTCATTTTTCATGTGGCAGAGGGCCCTAAGCAGGGTAGTGGACTGACCCACAGTCTTATCAATATTCCGTTACTTGGCTATCTCTCCACCATTACCATAAAACACTATTCAAGCATGTCAGTGTGCATATTATTTCCTTTTTATTTTTACAATGATCACAGAGATTTGGATTGAATTTGAAATTACTTCAAATTTTATGGCAAAAACAATGTCAGACATTTTCTAAACATAACAGTCTTACACTGAACACAGACAATATGAACAATAGCAAAAGGAAATTTTATTCTAAATGTTCTGCCACCTGTAATTCTAGTAACATCATATATTTAGCTGTGTGCCAAATATGCCCTGCATTTTATGTAGGAAAAAGCATTAGATATCTCAAGGATAGAATTATTGAACACAGATCGGATATAAGAAGGAATATTTTAACTAATTAATTGGCACAGTATATAAATGAGTATAGTGAAATACATGACGTCACTTTTAGAGCATTGACTTCTGTCTAAAGATCTATTAGAGGTGGTGATTTGAATAACAAATTAGAGTTAAAAGAATATGAATGGATTACACTATTACAAGCAGATGTATTTTCTAGCATTAACAGGTTAAACATCTTAAAACCCATACTTAAAGATAGAATGTTATGTTTGAAATAATTCAATTTTATATGAACATATTTTCCTCATTTTAGATTTTTAATATGTTGTTTGTTTTTATTGGCTGTGTTTAATTGGATAATTGATTTTGAAATGTATTTAAGAGTTGTAATGGACTTATTTTTTATCTTGCACTGAAGAAGGGTTGTTTCTACCTGAAAACTTTACATCAATAAATTTACGTTGTTCCAGTCTATTTTGTTTATATCCATTGTGTCCTGACTGTTACTTCATCATTGCTCTGCTCTTGGTTTTCCTATTAACAATAGCAAACATCTCATCCACTGAAACTCACATTTAGTGAAAATGCATTTGACAACCCAATAAACTAGAAGCTGCGGACTGGAACTCAATCAAATAGCATATAGTGAAGCATTAATTAGCAGGTACAGGAATTTAAAAGACAAATGTGCAGCACATTTACTTACAGGTTGGGATAACTCACAGGGATAAATGTGTCAGCATTCAGGTGCAGTCCAAGAGAACTGTCTGGTGAAATAATTTGATGATAGTCACAAAGTAGACACAAAGCAGCTCTTTACTAAAGTACCCGATAGACTGTTGCAGCCCAACACACTGCATTTCATACCTAAAAGCAACAAGCTAAATTAAAAATGTGTTCACAGTTAAAATGTTAACATTAAAGTTGTAGACATCATGCTGTCCAGTTTATTTGCAAATAATAAACACACTGTCAACTGCAAACAAAACAGAAACCAAGGATTGTACCCAGAGGACATAGCTTATATGACAATGCTCTAGTTTACTACAATTGATTCCTTCCTTTACATAATTAATCATAATTAATTAACACACACACACGCACGCACGCACACACACACACGCGCACACACACACACACACACACACACACACACACACACACACACACACACACACACACACACACACACACACACACACAAATCAATTACAGCCATTTCTGTGATTTTACACCTCAGATATCTGCTTTATAATAAGTGAGTGGGTACATATAATAAATAACAGAAATAACAGGCCAGCTGACTGCTATCTGAACCATGCAGTGGAACCAAGTCTAATCTCTCTCTGCCTTCTTAACTTCTAAGCTGTTGAATCATAGACAAAAACCCAGAAATCTGGAATGGATTTTAAATGTTTCTCTTACACACTTAGTTGCTAGAATAAAAGTTTTGCATTGACAAGCAACTGATACACATTCTAAGACTTGCAAGCCTAACTGCAGCCACAACAATTTGCCAGAAACCTGCAATTTTACAACGAATGGACAAAATACCTCTCTACTTCTCTGCTTAAGAATTATGGACAAAGCCAAAAATAATGCAAGGGCAAAGGCCAAAATTTGAAATATTTTTTATTTATTTGTAGCCAGGTAAACTCACTGTACAAAGGGTCCCTTTTGAAGGGTTACATAAGAACACTGTCTGAGTAACTTGCTCAAAGGTGCACAGTAGGCAAATGGAGGTGGAAGAATTTAAGATTGCTACTTTTTGTTTTTGTTGGGACTTAATTGTTGAATTCCTGCACATTTGGCTAAAGGATCCCAATAAAGCACTCATTACTTTGCATCAGCAAAGCAACCTTTATAACCATCTAACCCCAATAAACCACCTCCTTGTAGCTCACTAATCAAATGATTAAACAGTATGGATATGCAATTTCCTAACTTCTCTGTAGCCAGTTTGGTGGATATGGGCATCTTGAGACAATGTAGCAATTATCTCATGCTTACTGACAACCACTTAACCTTAAAGAAGCAGACACAGTATGTGGCAGATGTAAATACACAATGACACTGAAGGCTAAACTCTTGGATACAAGCACACATCAAGTTGTTGAAATCAGGCATATATACCCATCTCACATAGCACACAACACACACATAGATTAACTTATGCTGAGGCAATTAAAAGCAATCTTCCTAAACAACAAAGATTACCTAAACTGTCTCTTGCCCAAGTTATGCCTCAGCAAGCCCAAAGGCACTCAGAAAAATCAACACTGAACATCACGCATGCTGTTGCTCTCAGTGGAGCTCCAAACACTAAGCCCCTAAGGCAAGCAAACACACTTTCCAGGACTCTCGTCATAGTGGACTCCATTGTAAGACATACTGATATCCTGCTAATCAGTTTGAACAAGGAGAAGAGAACTGCTAGTTGCTTATCTGGAGCCAGGATCTGATTTGCCGAATCACGTACACACTCAAGTCATTATGTCACAGGTACCAGTATGACTCCATCATGGTCCTTGTTGGTGTAAATGACCTGAAATGTACCTCCTTGAACTATATCAAGACAGATATTATGAAGCTTTAAAACTATGTGTCTCAGGCTGGTATAAGGCTAGCAGTGAGCAACATATTGCCATCACCAAGGATGATGCAGCAGTATGAGCAAAAATGATTGATTTCCACAATTGGCTGTCTTTCTGGTGTCATTATAAGGGGATCCAATATTTGCCATCCTGGGGGAACATGGTTAACAGATCACATTGTGTTGCCAGGAACTGTCTGCAACTTTCCTCTTTAGGCTTTATAATCCTGCCTAAAATGTTATCCACCCCCACAGTGCCTTTTTTAGGCAATACCAAAATGACAAATTAACCAACATAGTAAAATCAACCCATCTGAACCTAAAGGTGCTGTGGCTGAATACCAAAAGCCTAAATAAAAAACTACACTCCCTCCAGGCCCTGCTCACACTTGAGAATGCACACAAATGTGCAGTTACTCAGACATGATTTAAAGAGTCACAGAGTACCCCAACAGTGCAAGGTATCAATGTCTTCCACAGTTTTAGACCAATAGCTGCAAAGACAAGGGCTAAAGGAGAAGATGTGTTGATATACATCAATAACAAGCATATCTCTAGGGTAGTCAAACAGGATGACATGCCGGAACTTCTCTATGTGCAGATCACCATACACAAAATCCCCTACCATGTCCTAGCCAGTTGTAGGTCACCTTCCATATTTCAAAAAGCTAACAATGTATATTTGGTCCTACTGGAGACACTTACCATTCAACCTAATACCCTACTCATGGGAGAGTTTAATCCCCCCCTATAGACTGGGAATCCTACACAGCCTCAAATCTACAGTCAAAGAGATTCCTGGACTTCATAAATACAGACGCCCTTGACCAAATAGTAAATACTTCCACTAGAGGCTTTAACATACTGATCATCATGCTCACAAATATGGAAGAATGCTGCAACCCCCCCAATGCCTTGTCATCCCAGTTAAAGTCTGGCCATAAAGCTGTCTCCTTTGAAATCAAAATCAGCTCCATAATACAATTAAAGCCAATAGCAGTTAGAAACTATTCCAAGGCAAATTACCTTTTATTAAGTGATGGTTTGTCAAAATTGAATGCAATCCAAACCCAGAGAACACAGCAACCTATGTTGAATTGCTCTCAGGAACTCTGTGCAAACATGCCAATGGCTGCACAGAGGCTGCTGTACCTACTAGAAGTAAGGCCAAGACTAACACCAGAAACAAACTGCCCTGCTGGCATCCCAAATTAAACAGGATATATAACAAAAGGAAAAAATATGGCAAAACTCAGGAAGGGTAATTGCCATAAAGGTAAAAACTCTCTTTAAACTAAATGGCAACTAAGAGTGCTAATTAGGTCAAGCAAAGCAAACTCTGAGGTTAAGATAGACTCACAGGTGAAGGATAACCATAAGTGCTTCTTCAACTATGTCAGAAACCTCAAGGGCAGCACACAACAATGTGCTGTACTGGTGGTTAATGGTGCCACATTCACTGAACCAGACAATATAGCAAACCTGTTACTGGACAAATTCGGTTTCAACTTTACCATTCATACCCTCAAAACCCCCCCATGAAATACCCTTAAACATAATCCCTCCATCTATAACTAGGAAGCACATACTGGCTGTACTCACTAAAGCCAAGAACACAGCTTCAGTGGATCCTGATAACATCCAAGGATGCCATCTGAACACTCTAAAGTATGACTTAACAGGATCCATTGAGTCATTATTTAACTATAATTTTAAGCAGGCATTGTACCATGAGAACAGAAGACAGTGACAGTCACCACCCCCCCCTTCAGAAGGAAGACTATCAATTGATCATAGAAACTACAGACCCATTAGTCTCACTAGTCTTATTTCCAAGCCATGGAAAGAATTATTGTTGACTTATCAACAAGGGCATAGGAGATCTCCAAACACTGGATCCATGCCAATTTGGCTTTTTAAAGAAAGGTCATGCTTACTGAATATGGTGGACTTCTTTGATAGCTCTACAACAGATGTTGCCTAGCAATGTGGGAGCAGGATCTCTCATGTCTGCACCCATGTTGGCTAACATGTATGGATGTAGCAGATGACCAACTGTGGGGACAGGTCCTCATCTTTGCAAGATGACCTAGTGAATACAATGCATGTTCTAGTGTATGATTCAGTCTAGTCAAGGAATCAGTCATGCAGCACATGCACTCCCATAGACCAGCATGCACACCATGGATCACTCTTGCTATCTATGCCATGGCTGTGTTGACACTAGCTTGTGCCTCCATGATGGTTGTGCATACATGATGGGTTGCAGAGTGGTAAGCATATCTTTAGTGAACACCATACCAACCCTCCTGTGTGCACCTCCCTGCCCATGAGTGCTAGTGGCAGTCACACATCTGTTTACTGGGGGTCACCACTTTTCCCTTAACAATAGTTTCCCCATCTCCCTGTCCTCACTCAGATGTTCTTGTATCCTGGTTACGTGCAGGCATAGAAAGTCCGTAGTCTGAGTAAGGAATGTAATGGTCACACTCACTGTGTCAGACACACTCTATACCTCCATGACTGTGTCAGCTCATCCTTGCCATTATTGTAAGAGATTACAGATTCTCCAGAATCATGTGGGAACAGTGCATTAGTGCTTATGCAGGACAATGTTTCACTTGTGAATACACTAAGGCAAAAAAGATCTAGTGTATGTATAACCTAGCACAAGAACTACACTTGCAGCTGATATCTTTACAACTATAAACATAAGACAAAATCAAATAACCCTGGTCATACCTGGTGCAGATGGTCATGGCAGTTGGATCTCTGATATATCTGTATATTAGAATTCAGACAGATTTAATGTACTTTTGAGTGGCTAAGAGGAAAGGAGGAGTTGCAGCTATTGCTACTATGAAATAGGGCTACATGCCAGGAGCATCTCTGAAACTCTCTTGAGCTTATCCAGCTCTCCCAACAACCAGCACCACTCTGTGGGACTCTGAGGAAGTAGTACTGCCTTTAATTGAGGCTGGAAATCCCTCTGTCTTCATAAGAGGTGTTTTGATTGATCACCCAACACCCGTTGCCTTACATTCCCTTTACACAGCATCCGCTCTGCAGGTGACAACATAGATCACATCCATGTCAGACTGTGTCATAGCTATTGTTCTGATCATACAATGCATACACATTTCTGGCAGTTTCAAACCAGGCACTGTCATTGTAGGGTTAGATGTAGGTATGGACAGCAAAGACCTGTCAGCCACAGACCACCTTATTTTCTGCATCAGTGAATTTTGGTTTGTTGATGGATGTTGGTGACCTACCAGATTCAGCAATTTGTTGCCTTGAGCCTTGCTTTTAGGCATAGTTCTCCTGGTATAGATAACAGCAGAATGAATAGCCTTGTTCCAGTATAAGCCTTAATAATTCTTGCTCTAGTATTAGGCTGCATAATATACTTTCATTCTGCCTGACAGTTAGATATCTGTATCCACAATCTTTAAGTAAATGTCAGGCATGTATGTATACTGAGCACATATTCCCCAAAGTACAAGCACATAACTGCAACTCAACAACAATACCTAACCATTACACTAGCACTGTTAAACAGGTTGTGGCTAATGACAACTGTTCAAGGCTCAGAACAATGGAATACTATTGAACATTATACTGAATATGAGCCCATGGGTGTTATCATCTGCTAATAATTGCATGCTACTACATTCGGTGTACCTGCAATGTGTCACTTAAGACAATTTTGGACAACACATTTGTAGATACTGATAAATGACATCCCTTATATACCTTTGAGAAAACAACAGTCAAAAACCTAGCACTGTACTTAGGAATAGATGTGCAAAAATTAGCACCTCCCATATTTAAGTAGACACCTTGCTGAAAATAAATATTTCTTCAGTACTTAGGTTCATAGGTAGGTACTAGGCTATCTACCTGAGGGCATTTATAAGCCTAGCCAGAGTGTGTCGGCTTTCGCTGCCCCATTGATTAATTAACTAAGCCTCTGTCAAGCAGAGCCAATGAAGTGATCCCAGGGGTGTATTTTCTGTTACCCATCCACTCATCAAGGCTTCTCTTGAAGAGTGTTAGTGAGGGGCGCCGCCTAATGTAGTTAGGAATTTTGTTCCAAAGCATGGGGAGTCTCTGTGACAGGAATCAATCCCTCCAGCATGTTCTATTTATTGTTGTGGCGAGGTTTAGCTCACTAGAGCATGTGGCTCGCAGTGACTTGTATGTCTTTAGGTGGAGCATGTCCATCAATTCTGAGTTGGACATGGCTTTGTAAGTCAGGCAGAGATCACATCTGAGTAAGCAATATGCCACTGAGTACAGCCAGAGTTTTTTCAGTCGGGCTGCATAAGACAAATGTTTGAGGCCAGTAATCCTCTCGGTGAGGTGCTTTTGTGGTCTTTCAAGCTGTTGGAAGTGTCTTGTGAAGTACATCCCAAATGGGGCATTGTACTCTATGATGGGTCTGATGAGTGACTAGTAGAGGGGCACTATAACCTCTTTATTTCTAGATGTGAACCCCTTAGTAATTAGATGGGCCACATAGAAGGATTTCCTAACTACTTTGGCAGTATGATTGCCAAAGGAGAGATTACTATCTACCTGTGTCCCCAGATCTCTTATTACCTCTTCTGTATTAAGGGGGCTGCCGCCTATGTGGTAATTTGTGGATGTTTTGTTTTTCCCAAATGGGATGACTATGCATTTTTTGTCATTTAGCTTGAGGCCATGACTTTGACACCAGGTGTCTGTTTCAGTAAGGCCTTTTTGGATGATGTCCATGTCAGCCGGAGAGTCAATTATGGCTCCCAGTTTGCAGTCATCGGCAAACTTGGTTAGCCATAGTCCTCCTATGTTTGCCTGTACTTCTGAGAAATATATGCCAAACAGTAGGGGTCCCAGAACCGAGCCTTGCGGGACACCACTTGTGACTGGTTTAGAGTAAGACTTGGAGCCCACTATTCTTACCGTGTGAGTTCTGTCTGTAAGCCAGTTGGCAACCCATCTTGTGACGTAGGGGTTTATGTTCAGGCTGGTGAGTTTTTCTATAATACCTAAGTGAGGAATGGTGTTGAACACCTTGTCGAGGTCAAGGTAGGCTGTGTGAACCACCTTTCCCTCATCTATGGCCTTGGTAACTTTCTCGAAGAAGTCAACCAGGTTTAGTAGGCATGATCTCCCCTTAACAAAGCCAAACTGGGTCGGGTCAAGTGTTTGGAGGTTCCCAATGTCTTTGTTAATGAGTTCCATGATGATGCGCTCCATAGCCTTGCAGACCAGGCTAGTCAGGCTTATGGGTGATAGTTACCTGGGTCAATTGTGGCTCCTCCTTTGTGTAGCAGAATAACCATTGCTGTGCGCCATTCTATGGGCACATAGCCTGTGGAGAGGCTGAGGTTGAACAGCGTGTTTAGGTGGGTGGTTAGTTCGTTCTGTAGTTTGTGCAAGACACAGCCTGGCACACCATCTGGCCCCATTGATGCTGTGTTTTTGGCTTTTGAAAGGGCTGTTTTCACCTGTGCATCTGTGATTTCCGGGACACTACACTTTTCTGGTATTGTTGTGGGCCCTTTTGAAGGTGAGAAGGAGATGAAGTTTGCACTGATTCTATCTGCCAGGATGTTGGCAATATCAGTAGGTTCAGTATATTTTGTGCTATTTTGCACTATCTCAGATCATATCTGTGAGTTGCCACTTAGATTCTTGACATAGCTAAAGAAAGCTTTGTGGTTAAATTTCGAATCCTTGGCTATTTTTCTTTCGAAGTTAGCCTTGGATGATTTTATGAGGGACCTTAGTTTCTTACTGATACTGATCAGGGATGTCTTTCCTTCTTGGAACTTGCTTTTTTTCTGAACTAGTTTCCTCCTTTTGTTGTATAACCTGTTTATGGCAGGGGTCCACCAGACTGGTTTCCTTCTCTTAGGGGAGTGAGCCTTGGTTTTGCTAGGGATGGCACGATCCATGCATCCTTGTAGGTGCTCATAGAGTGCGATTGTAAAGGATTCTGCATCTTGGGCCGTGTTATCCTTTAGCATAGGGGCTGTGAAACCTACCACTTCTGCCTTAAGTAAGGTGAAGTTTGCTTTAGAAAAGTTTTTAACTGTGCTTTCCTTGGTTGGGGGAGGGGTGTGGGGTGTGGACATCCAGGGTGATTAGTTTATGGTCTGATCTAACCAGTGACATGTTGACCTCCAGTATGGAGCACCTGTCGCCCATGTTGGTGATGACCAGGTCCAATATGTTGTGGCCTCTGGTAGGGGAGTTTACCAGCTGATCCAGAGCATTTGAGTTGATAAATTCCAGGAAGCGCTGAGCCTGAAAGTTTGTACTCAAGTAGTTTTCCCAGTTAATGGCAGGGTAATAGAAATCTCCCAAGATCAGGGTGTTTGGTAGGACCTTCATGTTTTCCAGTGTCTCCAGAAAGCAGGGGTGGTGGTCCTGGGTCATGGAGTGTGATCTGTAGCAGGCCACAGTTTGCACTGCAGATTTGCCCGATGTTAGTTGCACATGGATGATCTCAGAGGTATCATGCTGCGCCACTAACGTGGAGGTGTGGGTATCCTTGATGAATATGGATACACCCCCTCCTTTTGTGTTTCGGTCCATGTTCTGTGGCCGAAATGTGTGGTATGAGTTGTGGCCCAATAGTGCTTGAGTGCTCTCTGGAGCTTTGAACCAGGTTTCAGTTACTGCACAGATGTCGACGTTCTCCATACTTAGGAGTGCTTCGAGCACATACATTTTGAGATTTAAACTCCTGGCGTTGAGTAGCATAACCCTCATTTTTTTACTTGTGCTGTTTACGGAGGTGGGTTTGAATTTTGAGTCTTGCTTAAAAAAGGCACTATGGGGGCCGTAAGAGCCTTGGCCAGTATTCGAAAGCCAAGGGGTGGCAGGTGCAAGCCGTCTCTTGTGAAGCAAAGTGGCCTGTCGAGCATGTGATCCCAGGCTGACAGACACGGGATCCCCTTTGAATGACACCAGAAGTTTAGTCAATTGTTGAAATTGATCATTTTTTTCTTTATACTGAGGTATCATTCTTGGTGAGGGCAGGATACTACTCAGGGTCAGGGTCATACCCGCCTGGGCTACATGATCAGAGAGCTCTTCCATGTCTCTTTTCATGTAGTTCAGGGAGGTATGGCTCAGGTCATTCACACCAACATGAACAATGACAGGGTCATATATGTACTTGTTCTGGAGTGACCTGAATGCTTGTGTTATGTGGCGGATTCTGGGTCCCAGCAGACAGCTAACAGTAACCTTCTCCTTGCCCAGCCTAGTGAGTGGGATGTCAGTGTGCCTGACTATTTCGCCTTAAGGGCTGTGATTGTGCGGCACATTGATTTTGTGTTTTATGTGTTGCCTGGTTTGTAACAGGAGGTGCAGGTTTTGTGGGTGTCTGCTTTGGAGCTCTCTGATGCTTTTGCAGGTTTTTATTTAGAGCCTCTGAGTATTATTTATGTATTTTCTGCCAGTGCTGGTTTATTAGGTCTATGTGAGGCTGGAGGTGTGGTGCAAGTGTTAACCTTCTCCTCATGACTGTCTGTTCCAGTCTTGGGTGGAGATACCTTAGCCTCCAGTTTAGCTGTATAATTGCATCCCTCACATATGTTAGTGTTTTGTGGTAGGAGGAGAGGGTTGTCTGTGTACATAAGGCAGTTGTAACCTTGCTTCAGGATACCCAGATTCACCAGCTGGACTGGAGAGTACACTTGAAGTTGCCCTTTGGTCATGCCTGAATAGCAGGGTGAGCTGCTTAGTCGCTTGGTTGGTGAGGGGTGGATAAAGAGCCTTGCCCTGCTGGGCAGTCAAGTGTCGGGGTATATTATTGCTTGCTATTAGGTCTGAGCAAGTGCTGGACTGTAGGATGCTTTTTGAGTGCTTAGGTTGAGAGTTAGACTAGTATCAAGTGAAAAACTGATGAGGAGACTTAGTGGAGCTGGGAATAATTTAACCCAGCACACAAAACCGTGCAGCACATTTTTTAAACTACTAACTTCTGGGCTGGAACCACTCATCCAGGGACAGATGGCTGCTCAAAGTTCCCCTCTCTCACAGGTGAACAGAGAAACTTCCCTCTATCCAAGTAAGGTATGGGCAACTCAGAAACTTGTAACACAGCCCTGAATTCAGCACTAGCCTGAAAACTGGACTATACTAGCTTAGAAAGGCGGGAAACAAGAAATTTATTTATTTATTTATTTTTTTAAAAGATAAGGCAAAGACAGTAAAAAGTACACTTAAAAGAGCTTTAAACGACTACAAGTGATCAGAAAAGGCTATCATACTTTAGTGTGTAGCCTACAACAGTTAATTTGTTTAAACAAACAACAGGGAGTGGCGCACTGCAACTGTGCTCCCACTTCACAAAGGCGGTGCCTCCACCGACCCTGGAAATTACCGGCCCATTAGCTTGACAAGCCTTATCTGCAAAGCCATGGAGAGGATCATAATGGACCTCATAAATAAAGACATAGGGAATTTGCAGACTTTGGATCCAACCCAGTTTGGCTTTGTCAAAGGCAGATCATGCCTTTTAAACTTGGTTGACTTTTTCGAAACAGTCACCAAAGCCATTGATGAGGGAAAGGCAGTCCATACAGCCTACCTCGATCTGGCTAAGGCCTTGGATACAATACCCCACTCGGGTATCATTGAAAAACTCATCAGCTTAAATGTTAACCCATACATCACAAGATGGGTTGCAAACTGGCTGAGTGACAGAACCCACAGGGTCAGAGTTGCTGGCGCCATGTCAGACTCAAAGCCTGTCACAAGTGGTGTCCCACAGGGCTCAGTCCTGGGCCCACTCTTGTTTGGCATCTACTTTTCCGAAGTACAAGCAAACACAGGAGGGTTATGGCTGACAAAGTTTGCAGATGATTGCAAACTGGGCGCCATAGTAGAAAACACATCTGACACAGATATCCTTCAGAAGGGTCTCACAGAAACAGATAACTGGTGCCAGAGCCACGGCCTAAAGTTAAATGCCAAAAAATGCATAGTCATACCCTTCGGGAAAAACAAGGTTACCCCTAGCTACCAAATAGGTGGCAATCCACTGAGCACAGAAGAAGTTATCAGGGACCTGGGGACCCAGGTTGATAGTAGTCTGTCATTCGACACCCATGTAGCTAAAGTAGTTAGGAAGACCTTCTACATTGCCCACCTTATCATGAAGGGATTCTCATCTAGATCAAGGAGGTCATAGTCTCCCTTTACTCATCACTCATCAGACCAATGATTGAGTACAATGCCCCATTCGAATGTATCTGACCCGACACTTGCAGCAGCTGGAGAGGCCACAAAAGTTCCTCACCAAAAGGATAAAGGGTCTCAAAAATCTGTCCTATGCTGCCCGACTGAAAGAACTCCAGCTCTATTCAGTCGCACCGCTTGCTCAGAGGTGACTTTTGCCTAACATACAAGGCCATGTCAAACCCAGATTTGATGAATATGCTTCACCTCAAAAATCTAGATCCATCAGAGCCACAAGGGCGGAGACTTAAACCTCGACACGGCTATTAATAGGACGTGCTGGAGGGATAGATTCATCACCCAAAGACTCCCTATGCTGTGGAACAAAATCCCGGTACATGTGAGGCAGAGCACCTCGCTGGCCTTGTTCAAGAGAAATCTTGACCAATGGATGGGAGATCGCAGATATACCCCAGGGATTACCTCAGTGTCACTGCTCGACAGAGGCACAGCAAAATAATGGGTATAGTTCCCCATACTAAAGGGGTGGCGTAAGCCACAAAACGATGGGCTAGGCTTGTAAATGCCCTCGGGCAGATAGCCTAGTATGAACCTATGAACCTATGAACAACTTTTTAAAAGTGCAGGCAGTCAAGTAAGTACAATATGTGAAAAAAAAACAAGCTTTTAAATCACAATAAGTCCTGGAAAATCAGCATTTAGGCAGAAAACAGTTAAGTACAGCAAGAAAATACAGAAAACTGGCACTCAATCATTCCAAAGTCTCTCTTTTAAGCTAGAAGGCTTATATCAGTTTAATGCTTTCTAGTGCTTTCCAGTAGGTTAGTTACAGGAAAGATGGGAAACAAGCGCAGATGTGGTCTTTTAAACCAGAAAGTTGAAAGAGATGGACGACTTCCCGAATGGTCAATAAACTACAATTCCTGGACCAAGAGCCACTCCTCTTGTGATAGACAGGCTAACTAGTACTTACCACTCCCACTGATAAGCTAGAAGGCTGCACTCCAACACAAAGGCTTGGGGGGCTCAGAAGCTTACAAACAGTCCTGGATACATATCTGTACCTGGACTAGTCTAGTTATGAGAAAGGTGGGGATCAAGCACAAACACGGGCTTTAAAACCAGAAAGTTGAGAGAGATGGAAAAAAAACTGCCCAAACGGCCAATAAACTACTGGGCCAGAACCACTCCTCTTGTGGTAGATAGGCTACCTAGTGCTTACCACTCCCACTGTTAATCTAGAAGGCTTCCCTCCAACACAGAAAGGCTTGCGGGGCTCAGAAGCTTACCAACAGTCCTGGATACAGCAACTCTGTATCTGGACTAGGCTAGTAACAGGAAAGTGGGAAACAAGTGCAAGTGCGGCTTTTAAACTAGAAAGTTGAAAGAGATGGGAAAAAACTGCCCAAACAGCCAGTAGCTACAATTTCTGGGCCAGGAACCACTTCTGTTGTGGTAGATAGGCTACCTAATGCTTACCACTCCCACTGATAAGCTAGAAGGCTTCCCTCCAACACAAAAAGGCTTGGGGGGGGCTCAGAAGCTTACAAAGAGTCCCGGATACAGTAAATCTGTACCTGGACTAGACTAGTAACAGGAAAGGCAGGAAACAAGGACAAACACAGGCTTTTGAATCAGGAGGTTGAAAGAGATGGAAGAGCTTCCCAAACTGCCAATAAACTATAATTTTTGGGCCAGAAACCTCTTCTCCTGTGGTAGATAGTCTACCTGGTGCTTGCCACTCCCACTGATAAGCTAGAAGGCTTCCCTCCAACACAGAAAGGCTTGGGGGCCTCAGGAACTTACAAACAGTCCTGAATACAGCAAGTCTGTATCTGGACTGGATAAGTTACAGGAAAGGCAGGAAATAAGCTAGGAATTGTTGATTCAGTCCTGACGTCTTACACCGATGTGTGGATGAAGTTAGGCATTATGCACAATCTATGTACTGCAAGTACAACTGTTATATTAGTTCATCATTTAAACTAGTGCTGCAGATATTACACAGTTCACTCTATTTATGTCGATAGCTCATGAAGTAAGGGAACGGAAAAGACAGATACACAGGAGCAGACTGGAATGCCTAAGATGACCAGCTCAGATGGAGTAGTGGTACAAGAGTGTGCTAGGGTAAGTATACATATGGTTGTAAATATATCTGGCCTTTAATACTAACAGTAGTAGGCATTAAAAATAATTTAATAATTTGTAGGCACCTGTGCCATACCTGTCATTAATGGCATAGTTCAAAGGTATTTGTATGACTGTGTAATGTTATAAGTGAGTTTCTGAATGCCACCTCCTGTCTAGGTGGACATGTTGGTCTTCATCCTGTTTTTCCTCACACATTGACTGTATGTTCATTTCCATCATCTCACAGTTATATTTTGTGTTCAGTAGTATCATTTTAGCAGTAAATGGTCCATATATAAGTTTACTAGACTAACAACCAAAAGGGCCCTTTTAATCCTAGCCATTCATCCCAAATCTCTGACAAGTTCTGCTACCCTTGATAAGTGTAAGCAGGGACTTGGGAGGTGAAACATTTACAGGCTGCCCATGTCAATTAGAGACATAGGTGCCAAACCAGGGATGAATTTACTGTTCCCCATCCAATTGTCCAAGTTACACTTGAATTTGGTAAGAAAGGAACTCTGCTTTACATGGATAGGGAGCCTGTTCCACAGAAGGGGTAGTCTCTGGGATACATGCCTATCTCTCCAGCAGGTCCTATTTATGTCACAGGTAAGGGTTTATGTCTTTAGAATGGATAATTCTGGTGCTGTTTGTTTTGCATATATGTAGGAAATCCATCAGAGTGGGGTCTAACAATACCTTGTGTACCAGGCATAGATCTCCCCTCAACAGCCTGTAGAAAACAGAGTACAGGGATAAGGTCTTGAGGCAGTCTGCATAGAATATGTTACTTATGCCCTGTATTCTTTTAGAGAGGAACCTCTGTGGACATTCCAATTATTGGACATGCCTGGTAAAGAGGGCATGGTACTCATTGATAGGTCTGATGAATGCTGAATACAGTGGGACAATGACTTCCTTGAACCTATATGATATATACTTTTGTTTATAAGTTATGGGTCTGTAGTTTCCCGGGTCTGTAGATGACCCTGCATTGTGCAGAGGGATGACTGTTGCTGTTCTCCATTCATGAGGCATGAAGTCTTTTTGGAGGTTACAGTGAAATAGCAATTCCATATGGCCTGATATATCATGTTTTATGCTATTTAAAAGGAATCCTGGGATACTGCCTGGCCCACTGATGCAGAGTTGTTGGCCTTAGAGAGCATATTAAGAACCTGTTCCCAAGTGACAGCAGGGGAAGTTATATTTGATGGTATTTCCTGAGAGAAGGTTGATGGGAAGAGAAGGATAAAGTCGGAGATTAATTTGTTGGCCAGTAGGTTTGCTATATCTTCTGGCTTAGTATAGGTGGCTCCATTTACAATGAGCTCTGCACACAACTGTGTATTGCTTTTCAGGTTGTGGACATAGCTAAAAAAATGCATTGTGGTTATCCTTGGCCTGGGAGGCCAAATGTACCTCAGATTTGGCTTTGGTAGAATTTATATGTCTTCTGAGTTGTCAAGTTTAGATTAATGAGAGTGCTTTTACTCTGCTGTGTGCTGCACATCCTAACTTTTACAATGATTTTCCTCCTTTTGATATACAGCCTATTAATGTTGTGATTCCTCAAGGATGGCTTGTTGTTTGAGTTAGTTCTGTACTTTTTACTGGTGAGTAGAGCTGCCTCTATGTCGCTATTAACATGCTTGTATGGGGTTTCTGTGAACAGTTCTGCATAGGCAGCAGTGTCCACAGGGTTTATGAGGACTTGAAATTTTACCAGGTTATCACTTATTATTAGGAAGTTAGTCTTAGAGTAGTTCTTGAATATCTCAGGGTTAGCTGGGGTTCCAGATTTTATTTTTACTTCAAGGAAGACCATTTTGTGGTCTGACCATACCAGAGAAGACATTACACTGGGGGTTGTGCAGCACCCTCCCATATTAGTGAGGACTAGATCCACTATGGCTGCACCATTTGTTGGTGCATTGACAAACTGATCCAGGGAGTTTGTGTTTACAAAATCCAGGAATCTCTGTGCCTTTATGTTTGGTGCCATATATAATTCCCATTTAATAGTGGAGTAATTAAAGTTGCCCATGAATGTGGTATTGAGTTGGATGGTGAGTGTTACCAATAAGTTTAAATACATGGCATGGGTTTCCCTAATCATATAGAGGGACCTATAACTTGCAAGAAAGTGTATTAGATTTTGCCTATGGTGATTTGAACATGGGGAAACTCAAGTGCATTATCCTGTTTGACAAGCTTTGAGGTATGTTTATTTTGGTGTAAATCACGACACCTCCACCTTTAGTTCCTGTCTGTGTAGTAGCTGGTCTAAACATGTGGAAGGCATAATAACCTCACACTGTCAATGTGCTCTCTGTGGCTTTAAACAATGTCTCAGTGACTGCACAAACATCAGCATTCTCTAGGGTGACTAGAGCTTCTAGGGAGTGGAGTTTTTTAGACTCCTAGCATTGAGTAGTAACTCTTTTAGATTTTCTTAGTTTTAATTTATGTGGGAAGTACTTTCAGTTTGGCATTGCCTTAAAAAGGCACAATGGTGGATGACAACGTTTTAGCTAATGTTTGAAAGCCTAGAGTGGAGAGGTGCAGACCATCCCTGGCAAAGTGGCATGGTCTGTTGACCATCTCTTTTCATGCTGACAAATATTGCGCCCCCTTAGAATGGCACCAGAAACTAAGCCAATTACTAAAGTCAGTCATTTTTTGTTCATATTGTGGCATCAGCCTTGGAGACAGTAAAATGCTGCACAGTGCTAGTCTGTTACTGTTACTATCCTGGGACACCTGTTCTGAAAGATCAATGATTTCTTTCTTCATATAGTCTAGGGAGGTATGTCTCAGGTCATTTACACCCTCATGGACTATGATTGAGTCATATTGGTACTTGTGGTCCAATGACCTGAGTGCATGTGTAATGTGGTGGATCCTGGACCCTAATAAGGAACTGACTGTGACCTTCTCCTTATTCAGCCTGGTGAGAGGAACATCAGTGTGCCTCACAATGGAGTCTCCAATGACTAGAATGCTGGATTGTGTGGTGGCTGTATGAGTTGATGTAGGTGTTGTTTTGAAAGACTGCATTCAAGATTGCTGAGGTTGTTTGCTTTGTGTACTTCATCAAGGAGGCCTTTGGGGTTTAGGAAGGTTACATTTAAATACCTCAGCATATGTGGGTCTATGTGTCAGCTTTGAATTGTGTGTGATGAGTGCAGAGTGTGTACTACTGACAACCTTACTGACACTGAAAGTGTTTTTATGTGAGAGCTTTGCCTCCAGTGATATTGTGTAAATACATTTCTCACATGGCATGTCAGTTTTTTTGAGAATTAACTGGTTGTCAGTAAACATGAGGCAATTTATACATTGCCTCAGGATGCCCATATCCACCAAGTTGGTAATGGATATAGTGGGAAAGGGTTGGTCCAACTGGGCTTGTGGCCCATTTTCAGTGGAGACCCGAGGAGAAAAGCTCCAAGATACATTTCTAATACAAAGTATAATATTACACAAAAATATTGAGGTGAGAAGCAATTTTACATTTTAACAAATACATTTCTATTGCAATGAACTACTACAAAAAATATTGAGGTGAGAGGCAATAATACAGAGCTAGAGTCTTACATTTGTTGAGTACATACAAACAAGTTAAAGTTCCAAGTATGGAGAAGGAGAAAAAATGAAAAATATGAAACAAAGTTGTATTGTGAGATAATGCAATAGGCTGAGAGTAAAACAAAGTATCTATATATTACTGCTATATGTGTGGAGTTATTCACCTGAACCTTTCCTGAACTTTCCTAGCTAGTTGTTCCAGTGATCAGATTTTGCTGATCCCTGGGCTTTGTATTTGGTTTCTGTGTTCCTCCATTTTCTTGTGTGGCCAGAGGTAGTTTCTTTACTCACCAATGGGAGTGGGGAGTACTGAGCTGCTTGTTTGTCCTCAGATGAGCGGTTAGAAGCAGCAACTTGTAATTTGTTGTCCATTTTGGGTCATTTCCTGTTTTTTCCAGCCCCCTGCTATAAAGCACACTTTGGCGGGCTTTTCTGGCATTAGAGAACTTGGCATAGCTCCTCGTGGTCCCCTGCAGAGTTCCTAAGCCAGCAGAGAGCAGAAAAAGCAACTTTCTTGATCATAAGTATTTTTTAAACTTTTTAGTTTGCATTTTTCGATCTTTTAAGCTTTTCGACTACTGTTTGTGACTATATTACTGTTTTATTACCTTATTTTCCTGTTTTTGTGTACTTAAATTGTTGATTTGCACTTGTTGGCTAAAGTACTGCTTAAAAGTAACAAACAGGCTAATACACTCAAGTGTACCAGCCTTTGATAGCAATTTAGTCGAAAACACAGCATTTACTGCATTTTTTCTGTCTGTTTGCAAAAAAAAAAAAACAAAAAATACTTCTCCTTTCCTGAACTTTCCTAGCTAGTTGTTCCAGTGATCAGATTTTGCTGATCCCTGGGCTTTGTATTTGGTTTCTGTGTTCCTCCATTTTCTTGTGTGGCCAGAGGTAGTTTCTTTACTCACCAGTGGGAGTGGGGAGTACTGAGCTGCTTGTTTGTCCTCAGAGGAGTGGTTAGAAGCAGCAACTTGTAATTTGTTGGCCATTTTGGGGCATTTCCTGTTTTTTTCCAGCCCCCTGCTATAAAGCACACTTTGGCGGGCTTTTCTGGCATTAGAGAACTTGGCATAGCTCCTCGTGGTCCCCTGCAGAGTTCCTAAGCCAGCAGAGAGCAGAAAAAGCAACTTTCTTGATCATAAGTATTTTTTAAACTTTTTAGTTTGCATTTTTCGATCTTTTAAGCTTTTCGACTACTGTTTGTGACTATATTACTGTTTTATTACCTTATTTTCCTGTTTTTGTGTACTTAAATTGTTGATTTGCACTTGTTTTCTAAAGTACTGCTTAAAAGTAACAAACAGGCTAATACACTCAAGTGTACCAGCCTTTGATAGCAATTTAGTCGAAAACACAGCATTTACTGCATTTGTTCTGTCTGTTTGCAAAAAAAACAAAAAAAAACAAAAAAAATACTCCTTTCCTGAACTTTCCTAGCTAGATGTTCCAGTGATCAGATTTTGCTGATCCCTGGGCTTTGTATTTGGTTTCTGTGTTCCTCCATTTTCTTGTGTGGCCAGAGGTAGTTTCTTTACTCACCAGTGGGAGTGGGGTGTACTGAGCTGCTTGTTTGTCCTCAGAGGAGTGGTTAGAAGCAGCAACTTGTAATTTGTTGGCCATTTTGGGTCATTTCCTGTTTTTTCTAGCCCCCTGCTATAAAGCACTCGTTAGCGCGCTTTAGCGCGCTTTAGCGCGATTTAGCTCGGAGCTGCTACCGTTGCACACTAGGGCAGCGCCGGTTAATCAGATTTAAACTATTAGGGCTACCTAAAGTCCACTCTTCAAATTTTCCCTTAAAACTACCTTCCTCAAAGTATACTACTGTTCTATCTAGTGTATCCTACAACTATAAATTATCTCTACTTGACTCCCAAGTAGACTTTTCTCTATCTGTATAGCCAAGCACTTGCTCCTACAGTACTTATCACCTCGATACAGCACTCTTGTTATAGAAAGTACCCCAAATAAGCAAACCCCATTTCTCGGTCACCCACATCCCCAAAACCTTTTAAGTTTTTCTGGCTATTCCCTTTAGCATGTCGAGGGATCAGTTGCTAATGTCCTCTCCTGCTCAGCTGGTGAACCTGGGAATATTGAGGCAATGTTACAATTGCCTCATGTACACAGACAACCCTCTCCTCCTCCCACAAAACACAAATACATGCGAGAGATGCAACTATACGGCCAAACTGGAGGCTGAGCTCTCTCAACATAGGACTGGCAAGACCAGACAGGAGGAGAAGGTAACCACACACACCATAGACCCAGTCTCACATAATACCATCACAACCTCAAATCATACACATAAACACACAAAGACATACTCGGAGGCTCTGATCAAAAATCTACCAAAACAGCAGAGACCACCAAAGCAGACACCCAAACAACTACCACCTTAGAACACAACACCTGCAACACATAGACCACACAGTCAGAGTGTCAAGCAGTCACAGCCCTTAAGGCCAAACACAATGCCAGATACACTAGTCATTGGTGACTCCATAGTCAGACACACTGACGTCCCGCTCACCAGACTGAGTAAGGAGAAGGTCACAGTAAGCTGCCTGTCGGGTGCTAGAATCCGCCACATAACGCATGCACTCAGGTCTCTCAACAGCAGATACAAGTACGACTCAATCATTGTCCACGCTGGTGTTAACGACCTGAGACGTACCTCCTTGGACTACATGAAAAGAGACATAGAGGAGCTCTCTGATTATGTAGCCCAAGCAGGTATGACCCTGACCTTGAGCAGTATCCTACCTTCACCAAGAATGATGCCACAATACAGAGATAAGATGATCAGCTTTAACAATTGGCTTAAACTCTGGTGTCATTCAAAGGGGATCCAATGTCTGTCTGCCTGGGATGACATGCTGGACAAGCCATGCTGCTTCGCAAGGGACGGCTTGCACTTGTCACCCCTGGGATTCCGGATTTTGGCAAAGGCTCTTGCCACCCCCATAGTGCCTTTTTTAGGAAAGGCTCAAATTCTAAACCTACCACCCTAGAACACAACAAAGAGAAAAAACTAAGGGTAATGCTGCACAATGCCAGAAGTCTCAACCTCAAGATGTACGCACTCGAGACCCTTCTCAGTATGGAGAACATCAATGTCTGTGCTGTGACAGCAACCTGGTTCAAGGCTCCTGAGAGCACCCCAGCACTATCAGGTTATACCTCATATCATGCGTTCTGGCCCCAAAACCTGGACAATACCAAGAAAGGAGGAGGGGTATCCATATTCATCAAGGACACCCATACCTCTAGACTGGTGGCAACGCACGATGCATCGGAAACCATCCAGGTGCAATTAACCATAGGCAAGACTGCTCTGCAATTTGTAGCATGTTACAGGCCACCCTCGCAAACTCAGGAACCTCATATGGCCTTCCTGAAAACACTGGTGGGGATAAATGTATCTCCGAACACCATCATACTAGGTGACTTCAACTACCCTAATATAGACTGGGAACACTACTCAAGCCCAAATACTCTAGCCCAAAAGTTCCTGGAATTCATAAACTCAAATGCCATGGAACAACTAGTCACCATCCCCACAAGAGGAGAAAACATACTTGATCTCATCATCACGAACATGGGAGCACAATGTTCAACACCAGAAGTATACCCCTCACTGGTGAGATCAGATCACAAACTAATCTAGCTGGAGGTCCTCATCCCGCCCCCACCCGAAATAAAAAAGACCACAGTAAAGAACTTCTCGAAAGCCGACTTCACACTTCTAAAGACTAGTGTGGTCTCCTTTAAGGCCCCTGAACCGGCGGTAAACATTACTCCAACCGCTGAATCACTTACAAATGCCTTCTACCAGCACCTGCAGGGCTGCATGGATCAGGCAATCCCAAGCAAAACAAAGACTCTTTGTACCAAAGGCAAGCGTCCAGTCTGGTGGACCCCAGCCATAAACAAACTCTACAACAAAAGGAGAAAGCTACTACAAGATAGAGCAAAATCCTTAAAAGGTAAGACACCGCTGATCACTATAAGTAAAAAGCTAAGAGCTCTCATAAAATCATCCAAAGCTAATTTTGAGAAAAAATAGCTAAGGACTCTAAAGACAACCATAAGGCATTCTTCAGCTATGTCAGAAACCTAGGAGGAAACTCCCAGATATGCTCAGAATTAGTTCAAAATGATGTGACGATTACTGATCCTACAGACATTGCCAACATACTGGCTGACAGGTTCAGTGCAAACTTCTCCCCTAAAGGAGAGATATCTATACCAAATGATTGTAGCCCCCAAACATCTCTAACGCCCAGGTGAGAACTGCTCTCCAAGGCAAAGAACACAGCATCCATGGGACCTGATGGTGTCCCCGGCTGTGTGCTCCATGAACTCAACGAGGAATTAAACCCACAGTTAGGACAGCTGTTTAATCTTAGTCTCACCTCCGGATACGCACTCCAGGAGTGGCGCAGCGACTGTGGTCCCACTCCACAAAGGCGGTGCCTCCACCGACCCTGGAAATTACCGTCCATTAGCTTGACAAGCCTTATCTGCAAAGTCATGGAGAGGATCATAATGGATCTCATAAATAAAGACATAGGGTATTTGCAGACTTTGGATCCAACCCAGTCTGGCTTTGTCAAAGCCAGATCATGCCTCTTAAACTTGGTTGACTTTTTCGAAACAGTCACCAAGGCCATTGACGAAGGAAAGGCAGTCCATACAGCCTACCTAGACCTGGCGAAGGCTTTCGATACAATACACCACTCGGGCATCATTGATAAACTCATCAACTTAAATGTAAACCCATACATTACAAGATGGATTGCAAACTGGCTGAGTGACAGAACCCACAGGGTCAGAGTTGCTGGCGCCATGTCAGACTCAAAGCCTGTCACAAGTGGTGTACCACAGGGCTCAGTCCTGGGCCCACTCTTGTTTGGCATCTACTTTTCTGAAGTACAAGCAAACATAGGAGGGTTATGGCTGACAAAATTTGCAGATGACTGCAAACTGGGCGCCGTAGTTGAAAACACATCCGACACAGATATCCTTCAGAAGGGTCTCACAGAAACGGATAACTGGTGCCAGAGCCATGGCCTAAAGTTAAATGCCAAGAAATGCATAGTCATACCCTTTGGGAAAAATAAGGTCACCCCTAGCTACCATATAGGAGGCAATCCCCTGATCACAGAAGAAGTTATCAGGGACCTGGGAACCCAGGTGGACAGTAGCCTTTCATTCGACACCCATATTGCTAAAGTAGTTAGGAAGACCTTCTACATTGCCCACCTTATCATGAAGGGATTCACATCTAGATCAAGGGAAGTCATAGTCTTCCTATACTCATCACTCATCAGACCAATGATCGAGTACAATGCCCCATTCGGAATGTATCTGACCCGACACTTGCAGCAGCTGGAGAGGCCACAAAAGTTCCTCACCAAAAGGATAAAGGGTCTCAAAAATCTGTCTTATGCTGCCTGACTGAAAGAACTCCAGTTATATTCAGTTGCTTACCGCTTGCTCAGAGGTGACCTATGCCTGACATACAAGGCCATGTCAAACCCAGATTTGATGAACATGCTTCATCTCAAAAATCTAGATCCCTCAGAGCCACAAGGGCGGGAGACTTAAACCTCGACACGGTTATTAATAGGACGTGCTGGAGGGATAGATTCATCACCCAAAGACTCCCTATGCTGTGGAACAAAATCCCGGTCTATGTGAGGCAGAGCACCTCCCTGGCCTTGTTCAAGAGGAATCTTGACCAATGGATGGGGGATCGCAGATACACCCCAGGGGTTACCTCAGTGTCACTGCTAGACAGAGGCACAGCAAAATAAAGGGCATAGTTTCTCCAAACTAAAGGGGTGGCGTAAGCCACAAAACTATGGGCTAGGCTTATAAATGCCCTCGGGCAGATAGCCTAGTATGAACCTATGAACCTATACCTTATGTGAGGTGTATAGGGGGACTAAGTAGTTATGCAAATACCTTATGTGAGGTGTATAGGGGGACTAAGTAGGAATCTCAATAAGGGCAAGTGGGAGGGCTAAGTGGGGTCATTGCAAGGGCAGGTCCTGGAATTGAGAAAATATGTTTTTAGTTCATTTTTAAAGTGGGAGTTATGTGAAACTGAACGTAAGTCAAGGGGAAGTCTATTCCAGGCATGGGCGACTGAGTGTTTATAGAGTAGTTTGCCAACAGACTTAGTAGGCTGGTAAACGTTAAGTAGTTGTTGATTAGTGGTGCGGAGGGTTTGGGATGGAGTGTAGATAGAGACTAAGGAGGAGAGAGATGGACAGAAGGAGGGTTTATAAAGGATACAGTGAAGCATGTGAAATTGATAAAGTAGCAGTAGTTGGGGAAATTCAAGCAATTGGAGATAGTTTAAAGCAATGCAGTAGTGTGAGTTGTATGGGGAGTTAGTAATGTATCTGGCTATTTTATGGTATGTTTGTTGAAGTTTGTTAAGAGTGGTGGCCTGAATGTTGGTAATACTAGGGCGGCATATAGAAGGGTAGGGAGGAGGAGGGCTTGTCCCAGGGTAAGTCTAGCATCAGGAGTCAGGAATTTTTTGTTTCAATAAAGTAGGCCTAATTTCTGGTGTGTTATTTTTATACATTGGTGTATGTGTAGGTTAAACTTTAGTTAATCATCGATGATGACCCCTAGGAGTTTTATGTGGTTATCTGGTTGGATAGTTGTATTATTAGAAGATGTAATAACAAGTTCATATCCATGTCAACAGATCCTTTTTTATTGACTGAAATGAGAATATAAAGTAATGCCAGGAGTATCTTGTTTGCAGCTCTGGAGGCAGTGCCTGTCACTGTAAACTAGCTGTCAAAAAGTCAAAAGTAAAAAAAAAACTTTATTGTCATTCAATCACACATAGTGCACAGCTGAAATAAATTACATTCCTCCAAGTTCAACATAAACATAAACATTAACACAGCAACACAGAACAAATGCACATAGTAGCAACAGTAATGAGCCACTTAAAGCACAGAAGCTTAAATCCCTGCATTTCCCACTCCAGCACCAGCTACAACCAAGTCCCAGACCAACCACAGGCACAGAAGCTTCAACCGTTGCATCTCCACTCCATCACCAGAAGCATCCAAGTCCCAGTGCAACCGAAAGCGCAGAAGCTAGACTTGTATGCAACTAGGAATTGGTGAAATTTCAATGGTGCTTTTACAAGATAAATGTCAACTCAAACTGTCTATGGCTATAAAGGGCACTGCCAAATATTTGAGGGGGAACTAATATGTACAGCCTGATGATTTATGGATAAAGTATTTAGGCAGATATTCTGAAGTTAGAAGCATATCAAGCAGTACTTACTGAAAAGAAAGAATTAGCTTGTCATGAATGATGAAAAGATGGGAGTCATCTGAATGGCTACTGCCTGACTACTAGTGTTGGTATCACCACATCTTCACTCTGATGGGGTACAATGCTCCTTTGCTTCTTCTGTCACCAGAAGCAAAACATCACCAGTCCCAAGATCACAAGCAGGCCACAGCCTGTTTCATGATTCACAGTCTTGTCCCAGATGATGGAAGGGTCTGTAGGCTTCTTGCAGCCTTTTTCTGGTAAATTACTTAAACAGCAACAAGACAAATCAGGAAGGTCAAGCATAGGCACTACCTTTCCAACCAGAAAGAGTCAGGAATCCATGCACTCTGATCCTTCTCTAGCCAGGAGCAAAATATAAGCACAAATTCTAAATTGGAACATGTGAAGCAGCTATTAGGCTTTCCAGTTATCAGCAGTCTCCAGGAAATAATGTTCATATGCTCCTTCTCTTACCATGAACAAAATAGAAGCACTAATCCTGAAATGACTACTAGGAGGCAGAATGTGGGCTCAGCACTAATTGGTGGCCTTGAAGCAGATGTTGCAAATTATAAAGGTAAGATGGAAAAATGGGTTAATTCCCTAGGACCTACAGTGCGCACTAAACAATTAGACATGAAAGAGTTAAGCTTCAGCTATCTAATTGGATAGCTACTAATTTTAAAAGAGCAAGATAGATTAGAAGGGTGGGCACTTTGTATTCTGGTTCAATGGAATACAGTGGGATAGCCAATACATTTAAATAGTTGAAGGAGAGTGAGTACACAAAATGATAATTTTGTGCTTACTCACAATATCCAATGAAAGAGGAGGGCATAGGAGGTATGTGATCAGATAAACAAAGGGGCATGTAACTAGGAAGACAGTTGAGTTTGACAATACAACAGCACCAAGGTGGAAGGGTTGTGAAAAACTTAATTTATGTGTGACTCTCATGAGACACAGCTGTGGTCTCTTTCTTACTTTAAGTATGCAATTAAAAGCAGAATACAAGTAAAACACAGTGTAAAGAAAATTAATCACAATATACAAAACAGAAGAAGGCAATAAAGCAATGCAAAATACAAAAATATGTGTGACAATATTGCCATCTGTGCCAGGGAGAATAGGATAATGCACACGTAACATATGTCAGCATAGTTAGCTGGAGTTTTGTAAATAATTTTGTGTCATAGACTATCACACTGATTTGTACAGATGCTTGTGTTAAAAATGTATCAACAGTGCTATTATAACTGATTGAATGTTTATCTTTAAACAAGTATGTCTGGAAGATAAGAGTAGAAGTTTTTGAGGTTGTTATGTAGCTTTCAGATACTACAACAGATCTTAGTAAAGCTCTGAGTGTGTATTGTACCAGAGTCAGATGATCAAATGTGATTTCATTCTATAACCAGCATTGAGAGGATGGAACTCTCACAGCAGTTTGTTTTGTTTTGCTTTCTTTGGAACCTGATATAAAGATCTGTGACAGTTATCACAGTCAGTTGGTTGAGTTCAGTTCAGTGTTAGAAGTTCATCACCTTGCCTTGTGGAAGTAAGCACCTCAGCATCTAATCTTGCCTTACTGTATTAATTAAGTTAGCTAGGGAACATTTATTCTTTAGACAGTCATGAAATATAGTGAGATTAGCTAAGTATTGTTTTTTGCATCTGTTTCAATCTGTCCAAATATGTTACTTTTATTTCTTCTGTGATTGAAACTCTGGTGTTTATTGTACTTAGATATTTAGTATTCTCATGTTTTCCATTTTATTATTTATTATTAACTATTTTTATACCTTTCATTGTGGCTGTTGTTTTAGAGATTACTTCTAACATCTTGAGAGTTCTTGTGCTTATTTTTGTGACACCATGGCCACTCCGAAAAGCCTTGCTGCTTTGATTACATTCTATCATTTATATTAGTATTGATTTTACTCAGTGTAATTGGATACCCTTGTAAAGGCCTGAGAGTGGTTGACTGGTAGCAATGTGGTTATCCTATAGTCTGGGCAGAAGGTGCACAGCTAGTAAATCTGTACCAGCCTTTCCCAGGAGTGTGTGTGTGTGTGTGTGTGTGTGTGTGTGTGTGTGTGTGTGTGTGTGTGTGTGTGTGTGTGTGTGTGTGTGTGTGAAAACAAAATACCCAGGTATGGGTGTGTCAGCCACTTGGAACTGGGACACAGTGCTCCAAAGTGAGTCTTGTTTGGGATCTGGAGAGGCAGAGTCCAGTCCCAGGTCTGGAGTATGTTCTCTGTGTGCTCTTGGAGGAAACTGTGCTTGATGCAGAGAGGTGCATTTGAAAAGGCAGTGTAAATTAATTCCTGTTTTTAGTGCCCATCTCTCACTGGTGTCAGTGGTGAGGATTGAGGCTCCTTATTTACTGGCCTGGGGCAGAGAGGATGTCACAATATGTAAGATCATAAGTATTATTTTGCATGATATTTCCCAATACACAATAGATGTTGCCACCCTTTGCTTATGCAGTATGTCTAATTTTTATTGTACAGTATTCTCAGGCATCAAATTGTATCTCTGACCACACACAGACTTTGGACTGGCTAAATAGTGCCTGCCATTAATCTTCTAACTGTCAGACTGCATGTGAGTGATGGGATAGCTTTTGAATTAGCCTGTCCAATCTATATTTTTTTTATTTACTTACTTACCTATCCTTTGTTGACCTGGTTAGTCCCACTAGGCTAGTAGCATCTTTTCAGTGGAAACTCAAGTTTGGCATTTATACTACAAAGAGAAATTTTCTCATGTCATTAGGAAACTTGCCATGGTCTTTTCAATACCTGCCATGGATTTTTTTCATCCACCTGAGCTACCACCTACTCAAGCAGATGGGACCTCAGTTTAACATTTCATACAATGGATGACACATTGAAGAGCACCCACTTTATGCTGCACTGTAGTGTCAGCAATTGAGTGACCTTGTGTGGGAATAGAACACACAACCTTCTGCACCCTGTTGCACTACTGACTCTGCTCGATAGATAGATAGATAGATAGATAGATAGATAGATAGATAGATAGATAGATGTATAGATAGATAGATATATAGATAGATATATAGATGGATAGATAGATAGATAGATAGATAGATAGATAGATAGATAGATAGATAGATAGATAGATAGATAGATAGATGGATAGATAGATATATAGAACATGCTGGAGGGACAGGTTCATAACCCAGAGACTGCTCATGCTCTGGAACAGACTTCCCATACATGTCAAGCAGAGCACCTCACTGGCCTTTTTCAAGAGAAATCTTGAAGAGTGGATGGGAAATAGAAAGTTCACCTGGGGATCACTCCAGTGGCTCTACTTGATAGATGCACCAGGAACTAATGGTAGCATAATGCCAGGGCACTTCTATGGGCTAGGATTGTAAAGGCTCCAGGGCTGTTGGCCTAGTATACACCTATGAACCTATGATAGATCTATAGATACATAGACTGATACTTATATAGGTCTACTTTAAATAATCTAACTGCATAACATTGACAGAAAAAATATCAAAACTCAAAAAGATTTAAACACAAAATATTGACAAAATCAAACCACATCCAAACCTGATGGATTTATGGGGGGCTTGATAATCATATATATCAATTTTGAGATTGAACAATAGTGGGAAACGAGATATGAGGATCCCTACTATACCTTTGATTTTTTAATATTTTGTGTTATGATATTTTTGAGTTTAGATATTTTTGTTGTCAATATTTTAGTTGCTGATATTATGCAGTTATTTTATTTTAATCATATCCATATCTATCCATCTATCTAGATATGTAAAACAACTTTATGAAATAAGTCATTATATACTGCTATTAAATGTGTATTCTATTTAACAGCATCATTATCAATATAGTTACAAATGCAGTTTTTATCACATTTGTATTTCTTTTCCCTAACCTCTTTGTTGCTATCCTGTTGTCTTATAAACATTTATTTTGCTTATTGTTTTGTTTCTCTCTCTCTCTTTTAAATGAGGTGGCAAGCAACCTGCATCCATCTACTGACAAGACAATGCCACCACCATGAAAAACAACCCAGCACATCTAGGTTTCAGCCTTTTGCAGTAGCCCTGCACCGGAGGCTGTCAGAGTGGTACCCACCAGTAGCAGTGTGAGTGTAGGTGATACCTTTGTCACCCATCATCAGCTGGTACATCTTGTGGGGTATCTCATTGACAGTCGGTTGTATGCCTGCACTTGCCACATGGACCATGTTCTGGCATCTGTTGAGTCATGTCCCTACCCGGAACTGGCTCCACCTTCTGAACCAGGGCACACTGGTGACAGAACCCATGGTGACAAGTAATAGCTAAAGATACTTCTTCTGTGATCAGTGAATCCTATCCCCAAACCTGATATTCTCCTTCTTTTTGTGTCCATGCCCACCTCAGTTAGTTTTGCAATCCTCCCCTCACTACTGCCTTCCTACTGTCTGATGTCACCATTGTGTTCCCTGTCCCTCATTGTGTTATCCCACACCCTGTCGGGCTCATCTGTTTTTCTGTGCTTCCTAACTAACCTCCTTTGCTTCCTCATACTTCAATTACTTTCTTTCCCAACTTTACTTTCGCTTGAAAAAAAATGGATACCTATATATAACTGGAAAAAAATGCACTAAAAATGAAAAAAATTTCACTAGCTAAAAACAAACTTCGTGACACAAAAGCATTCAAAAAGAATTAAAAGGAAAACACCAGCAACTCTTGTATTATTTAGCACTTTCGTCTTCTTTAATATCAAGACTTCTTCAGAATGACATGTTTCATTAATACAAGCAACCATTTTAACAATGTTTAAATACATTACTTCAAGTAGTTTATTTAAATTAACACAACAGTTCCTATCCAATAATAATGTAACAACAGTAGTCTTGCAAGGTGCTGTCTGCATCTTCATTATCATTAAAAAGGTAGATTAATTAACCAAGAGGGGTGCCATGTGAATCCTGTAGTGTCGTGTGCATACCGGGGTTGTGTGCAACAAGTATACCTGGAATAGTAACTTGGAAAGAAGCCTGAGGTATCGTGTGCAAAGTGGGGTTGTGTGCAAAAAAAAAAAAAAAAAAAAAAACCTTTGTTATCTTTATAAGACCCAGTCAGATTGCATTTCTGTACTTTTAGATACTATATGACATACTTCTAATAAAATAGAGTTAACTCACATTTCAATACTTTCAATCTCTATACCATTTTAAGGCACATTTGATGTTTAGGCTTTCATTAAGACCTGGGCTGACATCTGCTCTAAGTTCGATCTGCCGTTTTAGCTCCTGGACTTGCAAGGGCGTGTCCACATCTCCTATGAACTCAGCTATTCTTTCTAATGTCATAAACTTAAAGCCTGTGAAGTTCAGGCAGAGTATGTTATGTTTAGCTAAGGCATTCAAACTGTCCTGTTTGCTGATTGCTGCGGTGTGTTCCTTTATGCAGTCACTTAGCTTTCTGTTGGTTTTGCCTATATAAAAACTTAATTCTGCTTCTGTAAGCCTGCATACAGTATTAATCTTAGTCACACTCAGGTTGGAGTGCCTGCTTAAGTATTGTCTGGTAAGGGTCAGTCCTCTGGTGTGGGGGATGTTCATGTAGAGTGCTTCTTCATCCAAGGTGACCAAAAAATATCCCCCTCCTTCCAGTCTAAGTTTGGAGATTTCACTCAGAAATGCCCGAGAGTCCTTAGTGTAATATTTGATGCTTTGAATGATCGGGTTGAGGATGTGGTCAACATACTGAGATATTTTTTCAGTTTTTGTCCTCTGGTTCAAGACCACATGGCAGAAAGGTGGATCGTCAGAATTTTTTTGTACCTTGGGGATTCCGAAAAATTTCCCAAGGCTAGGTTTTGTGATCAACATAAAATTCTCTTCATCCTGCGTGATCTCATCCTTTAGGTACAGTTCTAATAGGAGGTTGTCGATTTGTTTAAAGTGCTGTTGAACCTGCTCAATGCTTATTGTTTTGTAGAACTGGTCATGATCTCTCAAGCATTGAATGTACCTTTCCTGCTCCATCACTACTGTCCCAGATCCCTTATCTGCCTTCATGATCCAGAGGGATTTGTCTTGGCTGAATTCTTTCCAGGCTTTTCTTTCTTCTCTGTTGAGGTTATGCCATTTTGTGGAGAGCTTATCAGAAAGGAGTTTCCTGATATCCCTCTCATAGGTTCTTGCAAATAGGCCCAATGTATTGGAGAGGACCGAAGTATACAAGCTTCTTGTAGTAAGGGGCCTGTCGTCGTCATCGTCCAAACTTTCTTCATCATCCTCATCATGCTGTTGAATGTCTATTTTCCATTGTAATTTCCTCAGGTAGCACTTGAGGTCCAGGATAACATCTGTCTTGTTGGCTCTCTGTGCCAGGATGTATGAAAAGCCTTTCCTTAGTACCTCACGGCGGCTTTCCGAAAAAACTTGTGTGGTCAGGTTGAAAATGTCACCCATACAAGATGAAGGTCTTGGGTTGATGTTGTCTGGGGCTAGGTTCTGGAGACAGGGCAAGTGGTTGGGGGGGTTGTCACGGCAAAATCACCACTACTTCCTGTTCCCTCTCTCTCTGCCCTTGTGATTGTTGTTCCCCCTTCTCCCCTCATTATTGCTGTTATTGTGGCCTAGTTGCTTCCATAGCCTCCAGGTTTGAACCTGGTGTAAGTCCTGGTTATGGTAGTGAGTCCGGCTATAGATAAAAAAATATGTTTATGTTGTTATCAATTGCATTATTATTGGACTTGTCGCTTGGACGCAGGGTCTGGTTGGCCCCTCCTTGGTTGGTTGTATAATTCGGTGCAGTCTGGTTTGTACTGTTGTTGCTGCTGTGGTCCCATTCACTGGTGTCCAGTCTGTTCCTTGCCGGCTGGTTTTGGAGTGGCATTTGTGGATTCAGCTGGTTTTGGAGCGGGATTTGTTTTCTGCTATGTGTGGTTGTGGAGTTGATCTCAACTAGTGGACTTAGTGCTAAAAGGGATCCATCCTCTTGGGATGCGTTGAGTCCATTATTTAATCCTTGGGATTCTGTTGTTGGCATTGAGTTGCTTGTGGGATATTCCCCTTCCCCGTCCATGTGTTTCTGGAGAGTGTTGACTTAATTGGGTATGTCTTACCCTCCTCGTACTGTTTCATGTCCCTGAGTAATTTGCTTTTTTTTGAGTTCAATTAAGGTCGCCACATGTCTTGTAATCCTGTGCGGTACATTATCCCACATTTCTGAGTATTCATTAAATGTGGGGTCTTGCTGGATGCATGTTTGGAGTTCATCTATATTAGTCTTGTAGGTGGCCATACCCTCAGTGTTGCTTTGGATAAGGGCTTTGATGGCTGCTAGACCAGAGTCATTATATATTTTAACCAGTTCTTTATATAACTGAGAGTCTGGAGAGGTCCTGTTAAGGAATCTGTTACATCTAAGACCCTGTGGAACTATATTTAGCTCCAAGAACATTGTGAAGGGGCAGTTTATCCTGCTTTCCAGACTCATTTACAAACATGAGGTTTTCTTGACAGAAGGATTCTACCTTAGAAATTTATTTTTAGAACGAAAACACCCGGAGCACTTAGTGGACAATCTCTTCCAAGAGGTTTTACAGCACAGGCACTCCAGTCATCCACCGATCCTGGAAACTGTCTTCACAGCAAGATCACCGAACAGACCGAACAAAAGGGACTGGGTGGTGAGTTACCCCCTGCCTATGTCCACTGACATGTTCAGAATTAGAGGAGTCCTTATCAATAATTGTGACATCCTTGAGGGAGAGAAAGGCTTAACAATTGTACTTGAGGCAGCCCCGAACTTTTGCTTCAAATGAACCTCTTCCCTAGGATGTTCATTTGAGAAAAACAAATGCCCATCCCCACAGGAAGGGGTAACAACAGACCCCAGGGATGTACGACTGTGGCAAATGCGTGGCCAGTGTTTTTGTATGAAAGGGCAACAGCATCTCTTTTCTGCACTGTAATAGAACTGTCCAATTTCATGACCACTTTGACTGCAACTCTAAAAATGTGGTTTATTGCACTATTTGTGTATGCTGTGAAAGTTTTTATATAGGAAAAACCAACAGAAAGCTAAGTGACCACATAAAGGAACACACCACAGCAATCCACAAACAGGACAGTTTGAATGCCTTAGCTAAACATAGCACACTCTGCCTGAACTTCACAGGCTTTAAGTTTACGGCATTAGAAAGAATAGCTAAGTTCATAGGAGATGTGGACACGCTCTTGCAAGTCCAGGAGCTAAAATGGCAGATCGAACTTAGAGCAGTTATCAGCCCAGGTCTTAATGAAAGCCTAAACATCAAATATGCCTTAAAATGGTATAGAGATTGAAAGTATTGAAATGTGAGTTAACTTGATTTTATTAGAAGTATGTCATATAGTATCTAAAAGTACAGAAATGCGATCTGACTGGGTCTTATAAAGATAATAAAGGGTTTTTTTTTTTTTTTTTTTTTTTTGCACACGACCCCACATTGCACATGATACCTCAGGCTTCTTTCCAAGTTTCTGTTCCAGGTATACTTGTAGTAGCAGAAAAAAGACAGAAAATCCACCCAAGGATGGCCAATCAACGAAATCCAGAAGAGTTCCAATTAAAATGTAGTCCTTTAATATGAATAAAACTTCGACTTGAAAATAAAATAAAAAATAAAAAAGCTCAAAACTGTCCCTTGAAGATATCCGATAAGCGCTTTCGACTGTTGTCTTCCTCAGATCAGATATCTTCAAGGGACAGTTTTGAGCTTTTTTATTTTTTTTTTATTTTCAAGTTGAAGTTTTATTCGTATTAAAGGGCTACATTTTAATTGGAACACTTGTGGATTTCGTTGATTGGCCATCCTTGGGTGGATTTTCTGTCTTTTTTCTACTAATATTGACTGTTTTGGTGACAGACCACCATTAGCGTTTGGGAGTTATTTATTCATTTGCAAGGTATACTTGTAGCACATGACCCTGGTATGCACACGACACCACAAGATTCACATGGCACCCCTCCTGGTTAATTGATCTACCTTTTTAATGATAATGAAGATGCACACAGCACCTAGCAAGACTACTGTTGTTACATTATTATTGGATAGGAACTGTTGTGTTAATTTAAATAAACTACTTTATGTAGTAATGTAGTTAAACAATGTTAAAATGGTTGCTTGCATTAATGAAACATGTCATTCTAAAGAAGTCGTGATATTAAAGAAGATGAAAGCACTAAATAATACAAGAGTTGCTGGTGTTTTCCTTTTAATTCTTTTTGAATGCTTTTGTGTCACAAAGTTGATTCTTAGATATGTGTATGTATATATATATATATATATATATATATATATATATATATATATATATATATATATATATATATATATATATATATATATATATATATATATATATATATATATATATATATATATTTACATTTATTTATATATATGGGTCTACTTCAGAAGGCTGAAAAATCAAAAGACTGAATCGCAAAATACTGAAAACACAAAATACTGAAAAACTTTTTAATGCAGGGGCAAGCCCCCCTCTTGTGCGGGGCATATATATATATATATATATATATATATATATATATATATATATATATATATATATATATATATTATAAAGGGAGAGAGAGCGAGAGGATGTACTTCCCAGCCATACCTCTCAACTGTCTAGATATTTGCGGAATAAATAGATGTTCAACTTACATGTTTTAGTGCATTCTTCATAATATTTTAAATTTTCTGGCATATCTTTGTAGTGTATTCATTAAGCAAAAATATACATTTCAGTTTAAGACTTCATATCCTTCAGAGAATGCATGATAATGCAAAACCAGCAATTCTATTCAATTTCCACATTTATAGGAGCAGTATGTAAAATCTGTCCCTGATTGTTGGCCTTTGTCCTGCCATTTTGCTTGGCTTTAGCCAGACTTCCACTGCTAAAAAGTTGAAAGGCATGCCCCTACCCTGCCTCCATCTTACTCAAATCATTATTTACAAACTTGTCCTATCCTGCTTCCCCCTTTTTATGTCTGTGCTACACATCCATTTCCATCCTTTAAAATAGATGAATACACCACAGACATATGCCCAAAAAAGTGTTTCTAAATCACTTACCTTTTTATGGCTGTAATCACTTACTTTTTATGGCTGTAATATGTCCGACAGTTTGTGAAGAGCACTGCCGATACCCATGTACAAATAATGACTGAGAGCGCTGCTCATTGTGTAACAGCTGCCATTATTCTCACAAATGAGATGAGCATAATTTCCCTATAAGTGGCCAACGTGGAATAAAGTAAACCTCAGGACTTCAGTCTGACTGCTTCCGTGGCTTATTTTGACAAGTGATTGTAAAGTGTTAGTGCACTGGGTAGAGGGATCTAATCTCATTAGTGCTGTATGTTTATTTTTTACTATTTTGTTTTCAGTCAGCCATTGTGTAACATTCAACTGATATGTGCTTTCCTGAAACTGTCAGTCTGAGTGCTCACCTTATTAATACATTGTCTGTGATGGCATCACTGAAAAAAATCATGAGCTCAAATCCCTTGCAGGTCAGTCTTTTTCCTGTATTCAATCATCAAATGTGTAACATTTATATTATATGTTCCTTCCTGACATCTTCAGTGCAAGTGCTTCTGTGCTTCACCTTGTTAATGCACTGTGCAAGAGTATCCCCGAACGAAATCATGTGCTCATGTCCTTTGAGGCCTGTATTTTTTTCTTGCTTTCAGTTGGCAACTATGCAACATTCACTTAATCTGTGTTTTCCTGACATCTGCAGTATGTGTACTTCTGCAGCACATTTTTTTAAGGAGGTGCAGGGTATAATGTTAAAATATTTAGAGATTGCATGCATGTCCTTATCTATTAAGACTCTTTCTGCTAGGAAACATCCTTTACCAATATGTCCTGTTACACTGTGTATTTTCCCCTTTTCATTTTTTTTCACTTATACCTCCCCACCTATGCCTCCATTACTTCACACTATTCCATTACTGTATTCCCTTATATTTACTCTAATATCATTTCATTACTTAATCTCCCTGTCTCTATTAATGCCAACACACTGCACCCACCATACACGTTAAAAAGAACTCTTCTCCCATTGTTTGAGTATACTTTTCTTCACACATACCTACATCATATAACCATTCTTGTTAGCTAATAATTCATCTGTGTCTTATAAACACATCATTGTGTTTGATATGCTCTACTATGTAATCAATGACTTTACCTGCACTTGTATATTTTACCCTAAATCTCTTTATAGTCAAGATAATAAGTACTAGCTTCAGCATAAGTAACTGTACAATGACTATCTCACTTTCACCTACAATATTTTATTTGCTTCTAATTAATGCCTGTATATATGTATATGTTGGGGTCTACTTTAATTCATCGAATTTACTCTTACCTGAATCACTAAAATGCGAGACAACTTCTACGAATCCTTATTATATTGAAGCAACATATCACCAATATTTTTCTCAGGGAAACAAACCACTTGGTCACCAGGGTGGACTTTGCCCTTTTCCGCAGTATAGTGTGATCTCACAGTTGGTATATTTAGTTAGGGGGGGGTGTGGGGGGAGCAGCTCCCACATGGCAGTGTGTGGAGGCAAAGCCTTCCACTTTAATGAGTTCAATTTGTGTCTGTTTTTTTATGTTTTGTTTTGTCCTGGTGGCCAAGTGGTTCATTTCCCAGACAAAAATATTAGTGATACCTTGCATTGATACAATAAGGATTCATTAAAGTCACCTCTCATTGTGGAGGTGGTAGACATAACCTATTCTCACATGTAGATCAGTCTACACCTTAAAATATACTTGATATTATTAATCTGATGCAGCCCTTATGGGAAATCAGGAAGTCATACCAGCTCCAGTATTTAAGTCACCACCAGATATAAGAGTTCTCCCACCTGCATTGAACATTCCAGGAAGTCTACCACCTCTGTGTTGGTGCCTGCCCTCCCAAAATGGAATTGTTCAGGGAGATGTTTTATGCTGTAGGTCTTGGCATGTAGTATCATATAACTGACCCTGCAATATATCTGTACTACTGCCTCATTAGGTCATAAACAATATTGATGCTCTGCACCATTGCTTGCTACACCTGGTGCAGAAAAGCCTTGTCAGTTTTAACATTTTGCAAGATAAGCCTGTCATGTATGTTCTAAACCTGCTGGTCAGTATGTGCATACTTCACTGCCCCTGACTGATACTTATGTCTGAGTGCTGGCCCCTCTCTCTTTCTCCCTTTTGTCACATACCTGTCTGCATTGTGCTGCCACCTGTTCTGACCCTGTCCAATATTGACAGCAGCTTATTTCTCACTTATAACAGCGCTGTGCTGACAGCCAGTAATGTTGTGCACATCTTGAGCCTCCACCTTGCATCTATGCACATAGCTGTGCTTTAACCCAAGCCTAGTGGCCACTGTTTCATATTTAGCATGTCTTGTACCTGTGTGCATAGGCCACACAAAACATTTACTTCTAACAGCTTTCTTAATCATGGTAAGTTCTCCAGATGAACATTCACTTGTCTAGCCATTGTGCATTGTTCCCTCTTAAGGTGAGACCCCTAGCAAGATAGATCACTGGTCATGCACTTGCACTGTGTTCTCTGTTATGATGAGCACCCCCTCCTCGCCCAAGCAAGATAGTCATCTTTCATGTACCTATGCTTAGTATCATAGTTGGTGGGGTGTAAAGGGGTGGATAATCTGAGTGCAATGTGTTGGGGGGGTGCAATCAGATGACCTTGATCACTCTTTAGTAACAGTGCATACCAGCTTTTAAATGAAGGTATTGCATTTGTGGTCAAAGCTGAGTGCTGTAAGACTCCTTGTGTGATCTAACTGCAGCAACTGCTTGCTGGAAATTTAGCAAGAAGTTTCTTTTATTTTTTTACACAAATTTGAATATTGTAGTGCTGCAGGTGTAGTATAAACTACAGCAACTGCTACAGTTTAAAAGTATTTTTTTACATGACTTTTACATGACTGCATTACAGCATTTAAAATGATTCCTATTTAATTCTCACATGTCTGAAGAAGTTCATTCATGTATGGACAAAGGCACTTACCTTTTTGTACCATTGTATAGTTGAAAGTGTATATTAAACTTACATCTTGTTTTAACATGATTTCAGTGGCTTTTCGTCTCTTCATGCCATAGGACTGTGGATTAAGTCATTTGTGTTTGGGACATGTTTTAGTTTTTAGACCAAAACCTGACTACACTAACATGCAGGAACTTAGGTCAACAAGATATTGACTCAGCTGAAAGTCTCATACAAAATGTCTGACTTATTGATCACCGTGATTAGGTGAGCCATTGCCATAAACACACTCCTCAGTAGATGGAATACCATCTCCCTTTAACTGCACTTCATTCTGCACAAAATGCTTCACTCATTGAATCAGCTGAAAGCAAAATACTTGGATTCATATATTTAGCTAGCAAATATGAATATCATAGCATTACTGTTAACTCAAACAATTAGCTACTTGGCACAACTCAAGCTACTTTATTGCCCAATGCACTCATCTACAAAATATAAAATGATGGCTGTTGTTCACCACTCCTAAGCAGGATGCGGTTTTGAAACTGATCCTATATTCTTAGAAATAATGACATTATTCAGTCATATAGCCCCCCCCCCCCCCCCATTCACACTTTGTATAAGTGAAAGGGCTTTCAATAAAATAGTTCTAGCTGTTTGCAAAAGTAACCCATGGAATATTAGTAATATAAACCAACTACTGAGAGAGATATGAGCTATTACAGTGGTACACTAGTTATTAGGTTCCAATGGAATGGTGGCTGCATTCCAAAATTTTTAGTCTGTTTGTAACTATCTTAGGGCAGCAAGAGTGATGCAAAGATAATTGCCTCCCCCTCCTTTTTTTGTACAAACATGCAACATTCACAAGCTAATCCATAGTCTGCAATATGCTTGTATGCAATTCTGTATACATAACGAATATCCCATTTTTTTATTTAAGCAATTCTTTTAAATGTTGTTTAATGTTTTACTTATTCACTATCGCACCTTGCTACATATTGTGCATGCAGACTTTGTTAAATGCCTTAAGGGCAGCATTATTTCTTTATCTAGTTTGCTTACCTAAGTGCCTTTCCTACTTGGTATTGGCTTTGCCATTGTGGCCAAGTTGCGACTGAAAAGGGTCTCCCAACCAGTTCACTTACCTGGTTACAAAGTATGCATAAATAAATAAATCATATGACATTTGTATACACAGGGCTACTGTTTTGCTCTTTGTGAAGACCATCAGAGTAGGTATGGCCTCTTGTGGAGATGAGTTTAGCAGATGTCTTGCCTGTGCAGCCAATAGCCAACAGCAGCTGCAATACCATTCTGATGGGCCATTATATAAAGTGAATGTCTGCCAATAGCTTTCCAGGGCAGAGACCGTGGTGCTATGGTGAGCAGGTGAGCAGTGCAGATATCACTACAGTGTCATGTGGAGGTGCCACACTGAACTGCATTGAGCATCCATAATGCATGGTACTAGAAGTAACTGAGAGCGGGAGTGGGAGATATTATGAGAAACGTTTTTAATAGAAGATTTGTATATGTGACTTTTTGGCCTACTGTCTTATTGTTTCCATGTTTTATTTATTTAATTGACATGATCAGGATTTACTGAACTCTCCATATTATTTTACAACAGCCAAAGACAGACAGAGATATAGTTTAACAGGAATACCTCTTTCAGAAGGGCTGAGAGGCTTTCCTAGTGGCACAGTACCTATACTTAGTCCTTGGGTATAGTCTGCAGTTGCATCTCTGTTTATAATGTGCATGTGTAATAATGTGTTTTATTTACTCAGTCTCTGTTACTTCTTGTCCTTTCACAGGTCCAGCTGTGCCTCAGGTTGCTCAGGGTCAGGGGTCATCTGGGTGTGTGCTAGCTAATGTGCCTAGTGTTGGGTCATCAGCATTCATTGGCTGTACCTCACAGCAGTAGGATAAAGATCACTCTGCTAAATTCAAGCTGGAAGGCTCAATGGTGGCGTCAAATGCCACCTCTTGGGGGAGGGGGTGGAGGATCCTTTTCTGAGAGTGGCCAGAGGGGTCTCCCTTGTTCAATTGGCATCAGGTGCAGTGACTGAATATATCAGAGATGTGCCAAAGTTGGTCTTCCACAATGGGACTGTGATCCACCTTCTGGTGTGGTTGATTGAGTCATGACAGGCTGTATTTGACCATTGAGCCACTAGAAGCCTAGTCTGCCTATGATGCTAAACAGGGAAGTGGTTAATGTCTGGGTTCCCCTTTGGGCTAGTCAGACAGGAACCCATCTTTATCTCACCATATCTCCAGTCTTGATAGTCTGTTCCCTTATATGTCATTCTCAATAACCTGTTTATAGTTCATACCTCCCCATGATCATTTTTCCTGCCTCTGTAAGTCTGCATCGCTCTACTGTGTTCCCACCTTTTATGTTCATACCACCCCTATTTAGCTAATTCTGGATTTTATGCTGATTTGTTTGGCCCTGATACCATCCATACTTCCTCTTTTCTTCCCTCACAGGTCCCTTGTTAGCTTCACCAGCTGTCCTTCTTAGAAAACATAAAATGGGCACCTGCTTATTTTTAAAAGTTCTACTCATACTCTGTATTCCTTTTTATCAAAGCTTTTCACCTTGTTTTCCATTCTAATTCAGTCTCTGCCTTCTCCTCATCTTATCTTCTTTTAAAGTTATTTCTGTGTAGTCTTGTGCTTGTTATTCTACCTTTTTCTGCTCTCTCCTCCTTTTCTTTCATTTATATAATGAACTGTTGTCACTTTGCTCTGCGAAGCTTATGTGGTTTATGCGGTTTTGTCACAGTACCCTGGTTACCACTGTGGTGCTTTATTGAGAATGTGACTGCGCATATTCCAATTCATGCCATTTTCCTCTTGTGGTCACGTTGGTCATGTGACTGCTCAAAGCATAGCCACAGTTCTAGTGTTTAATAGTGTGTCTGCTGCCAGCAATGCACCTGCAGCAATTTACTCTGCAGTCTTTTTCTAAATATGTTATTACATGCTCAGGACTATGTTTCCCTCTGATTCCTTTGATATTTAGTGCTGCAAAAGCAGCATGTTAACTTGAAAAACAAAATGTCAACACCTTTCTGGGCATGCTCCGAGGATTAACATCAGACCATGCAAACAGAAAAACATGTTTTCTGCTGGGGACAATTCCCCACTGTATGCTACATGGCCCCCTCATATTTATTCCAACTCTGAACTCACACAATCCTTAGGGAAAGGACATATTCTCCAACCTGGGAAATACTCAATCTCACAAAATTGTCAACTATCTGCTTTGTCGACTAAAGTGTCTCAGCAAAAATTGCTGACATTACACAAGCAGTAACTGTAATGGCAGTGATTTTCATGTGAAAAGTGCATTGAGGAATTTCAGCTCAAGATTAAACTCATCCATTTTACAAGTTACCAAGTGTAAAGAAACCCTATATGTTATCCTTTGAGCTGTCTTGCTCTCCATTTCGTTATTTCATTTGCCATAATTTGTGTTAATGAGGCCAAAAATACTGCTTCAGAATGCATCCTCATTGCCATAGAGTCCTTGAGTGACACTCCTGATAAAACTCTGCAAGCCCTTCCTGATAATATCCATGTAGAGTTATACTTGGTTAACCTGACAACTCCGCTATTTTGCCTTAGTAATCTTGCAATGCTCACACCAGGACACACCAGACCTCCACAGAATTTTGGACAGAATATACATACCTAAACAAGATATTAATCTAACAGTTGCAGACCTTAATGGAGTTGGTACCATTTGACCAAGTTTCAAAGAGCAATATATTACCCTGTCTTAAAGATACTGATCTTTGTAGGTCAAACCTTTTTCCTATTGCATAAAAGGTATACATCACCGTGTGCTTCCTGTTCTTTAAAACTTTTGTTGGAGCGCTCTCTTCCCTTACTTATTTTTCATACTTCTGTTCATATTTTGCATTCCTTTATATGAGATCTTCTCATCTTGTTTTCTCCTTCTTATTCGGCTGAGTACATTGCTATAACATTTTCCTGCTCAGACTGAAAATCTTACAGTTCTATACCAGTCAGAAATAACCTGATTTACCTGTAGCTTAATGCAAATATTAGTGATTATCTTTTTAATAATACAGTGTGCACGTGTGCAGATTATTAGCTAATATTATCCCCTTACTTTATGTTTATTTGGCCAGACGATAGAGCAAACACTGTGTTATGTAATACTGCTCTGAGGAGACTCTACCATCATGATTTAATTCTATTTGAATTGTACAACATGCTTTACCCAAATTACAAGGTTTGATCTTCTTTTCAGTGTTTCATATATGCTTATTTGTTTCCTGTAAAAATCGTCTTGTATAAATTACGTTCTGAATTTTACTTTTGTTATGTTAACAGGCTGTAGCAGCTAGTTCCAATTAGCTGACCTTAAAGAATGCATAGAGATAGAAGTAAATTATTTAATAGCAAGATTATGCAGAACACATGCATTTTTCAGAAGTGGACTGCAATATGTCTACTGATAATCTCCTGCAATTCTTACTCATTTTATTATAACTTGGAAGTAGAATACGATCCTCACCAAGCATCCTAAACTGCATTCCCTTATTGGGTATTGCATGAAGCGTATTTCATAAGTCATTAACTGTGCCCCATATTTCTGAAGTAATGCATACGAGATTTGTCAGGAATCTGTTTCTGTTGCCCAAGCATGTGGAAGATCTGAATATAACTTGCTTCTTTTGTTTTTCTTTTTTTGTTTCTCATGGCAATGGAAGTTCTTTTGTCATTCCGGTTAGCTTAGCTTTTGTGATGTTACATGCTCTGTCTGCTTTCTCCAAGATTATCCATTTGTGACTATACGTCTGCACTCACTTCCTAGAAATGGACAATGAATATCCTACAAAATGAGTGCATCCCACTGTTGTAGAAATCCAGTAAGCATCTGCTGTGAGGATTGGTGCATGCACCTAAGCCCTTCCCTCTGGTGCAAAAGACTTTGGCAGTAGTGTACCATGACTGACGCATACCTACTTCCAACAAAACCTATCCTTTTGTCTGTACAACACTGTAGGTGCAAGCACAGCCATCTAGGTCCTTTCTATGGATCAACCTTTAGGCAGTCTCTCCCCCAGGTGACTGGCCAATGGTAGCCTCTCATCCCTACCATTCTTGTGATAGTTCCTCCGAGCACCCAGGACTACTAATTTTTAGCAAGGTTCTTTGGTACAAAAGTCAAGGCTTCATCCCTCTGTGCCAAAAGAAGTGGCTTACTTAGCCTTTACTTTGTAATTTTTGAAAAAAATGTATTATTTTCACTGCACCAGAAAATACATGGTAAAACCCACAGAGTTTAACATAATAGTTTCATCATGTCAGACTAGCTTTGCACAAATATACATTTAACTGTTGAAAACTAAGGCCTTTTATTTCTTTTTAATCTCCTTTTACTCAAAGAGCACTCATACAAAATTTTTACATATAACTTCTGAGCTGCTTGAACAGTTAGCTTCAGTTCCAGAACCACAATATGCATCATAAGAAGTATTTGCTCACTTTTTGTCACATATACAGCTGTGAATTTATACTGGTGTCTGGGTTTCATACGTTTGCACAGATTTTGCATGTGCTTGTGCCAGGTTCCTATTACATTATTGAAAGATAATGTAATAGAACGGCCAAAACATCGAAACGGCCGCATTTCGAAGATCGCATTGTGGAATCGCAGTACAGTGAAGATTGGAATATTTGCCCTTTCCTCACTGTAGTGCGATCTCGGAGTTGGAATATATATTTAGCGGGAATGTGGGGGGCACAGCGCCCCACATTAAAGGCTTTGATATGTGTCCGTTTCGATGTTTTGGCCGTTCAATTACATTATATTTCAATAACGTAATATGAACTCATTTGTGCCATGTCACCTTTCCATATTCAAGTACATATTAAAATCTTTCTAAATATCAAAAATAAATAAATAAGTAAAGAGTGGGTAATACTGCCCAACTATTCAAACCATCTTGCTGTCTTATTTTAACTTAGTTACTGCTAAGAAACAGGTTGTATTTAGTGTCCCCTTTTCAAGACCCATGAATATATAATAATAGCAGTGATACAACTGACTTTTATATTTATGATCATGCCAGATAATATTAATAAGTCTCACCTGTAGGATCCTTGTAGATTCTTTCACTAGCAAAAAAAAAATAGATATCTGCATTTCTTTCTGTGTCTGTTTATTAGTTTCTGCTGACAGAGAAAATACCTGAGAATATGAAACTTTTACATCTAAGAAATATCCCAACCCGCCCCAGCACTTACTTCCTATTAATGCTGTGATCTCAATGCTGCATCCTCCTTGCTACATATCATTCTATGTCAGATAGATCAGTGCTTCTTGAAATGCATCTTCACAAATTCTTGTATTTATCTGAATCTTCCTGTAAGTCTTGATGTCCTTGGTTACCTTCTGACAACTGGTAACAAGTACCGTGTCACTTCTAAGGTTTCCTTCCTGTGATGGTCAGCTGTAATATCTTCTCACCATGAGGACATGTCTCAATACAGACTTTATATCCCTCATCCATAACCTACCTGATAGCCATTAAGAAGTCATGTAAATCCTACTAGTGAGGCAAACATGTAAAGGAAGTTCCCTGTTAGTAACAATAACAGTCCTAGCTGACAGGTTGTTGTTATCAGACAGCTGCTTTTATAAATGTTTCAGGCACGGTGTAAAAGATGTATAAGATTGAAAATGCAGGTAAAGCTTATAAGAGAAAATAAACATTAAGCCTGGATACGCAGTCCCTCCTCATCATTGGTAGAATAATGAAAAATTAAAATAAAGAGTTTTTTGAGGGGGGGGGGGTGTACTGATTTTTTTAAGTCTTAATCATAATGCAAAGCTTTTGGTTAATATCCTTCCTCAGTGCAATGAGGAAGGGTATTACGCAAAAGCTATGTGTTAAATTTCTTACTTGTTTAATAAATGGTTTGGTGTATCTTGAATCAGAGTTTTTGCTTTGCAATTGGATACAGAATTATCTCTGACTTGGTTTGCCACAGTAGCTAATCTAATTTTTGGACATTTTTTAATTCTTGCCATGATGCCCTTTTATTTGACATTAGAAAAATGTATTTCCTTGTTTTCTTTTCATTGCACACAAAACAGAGAAATTTTAAAAAATGATGGTGCTCTAGAAACCTATCTGCCACTTCACACTTTTAGCTCTTTCTCCAAGGCTCTAAATCTTCGTTTTCTAAGCATATGCTTCTATTGTAACACTTTTCATGCTTAGTGTCATGCTAACAATAAAATGATGAATCTTTTATAGTCTTTCAAAAGCAGATAAACTGCTGTTTTACAGACCAGTGTTTGATATCCCTAATTTAAATGTTAAAGCTGTCATCATGAGTAACAAAATGTGATGCTTGTCACTCATGCATCATAAGCACAAACCTTTTCTAATTACTACTACCTAAGTCAGTGTGGGATCAAAAATTCATGCAGTTTTATTTAGGAAAAGACTGTGGTCCTAACTATAACAGTAACTTATGAGAATCATGTTACTTGTAGTGAAGTGACAACGTATGATAACTGTTATGCTTCTGACATATATCCTGCAACAGAGGACACTTTTAGCATATTTGAAATGTTTTCCTATCAGACTGGGAAATACCATCTTCATCTATGTGTGCAGCTCTAATGTTAATTTCAAAAAGGCAGTCTGCATTTAATCTGCACCAGACAAGAGATAACCTAGATAATTTGTATCTCCTTTTCTCCACATTACCCCAAGTCACCGTACTGCCCCAGAATAACCACAGTTTCTGCTTTTACCTTTCCATAGGATTCTACTGCTGTACCTGGAGGCTTATCCTTCAATGACTAATAATTTTAAATATCATATATAAAGTGGAGACACACCTACTGTCCCATCAAAAGAAGTTATGCCAGAAATATTTGGCATAAATATGACATCTGACTTGTGTTGGCAATGGTAACTTTAAAGTGAGAAAGAAACAAAGACAAAAACAAAAGAAAATGTCTACAAGTGCATACTAATCAGCAAAAAATAAACTAAAGTAGAATACATGCAGTGTCCTTATTTCTTAGTGTTTCCTTTGCAACTGCTTTGGTAACTCCAAATAAGTAATCTTTAGCCTTGTGAATCACATTCCATTTCTGTCTTTCATAATATCATGCATTAGTGATTTGTATATTATGCAAGTCAGTTTGTTATCAATATGTGATTAAAGCTCTAGATAAAGCTCTGTTACAGCCTTTCACACTTGAAAGTGGACACCGACCATTGCTTCTTCCAACCTACCTAACAGACTTCCCAGGAGTGTTTCTTACAATAGGTTATGCTGATGTCTTGAACTCTCTGGATTGTAGAGATTACCAGTATTTACATCAAAATAATCAGCTGCTCCTGATTAATCTAACGAGCCTAGAAGAGATGGTAAGGAAGCAGTCAGGAAAGTTGTCAGTTAAGATCCTTTTTCTAGACCATTTTTTGGTTACAAAACTTCTGTTTCCACTCTGCAAATTTTAGCACTGGAGGCAGAGCAACAGTTGACTTGGGATGAAGCGGCCATTCTGGATATGGTACAATTGCACTAAAATCTGAAATAAGTACATCGTGTAATGATGTTGTAAATTTTATTACCAATCGAAGAGGGAAATAAGTGCAAAGGGGAAGAACAATAAAGATACATAGAAAGTGGCTCAGTGACTATTAATATATGTATAAACCAAGGAAGAGGGTGAGTAATGATTAGTGCTTGTCACTCCTTCTTTTTGGCCTGTTTATCTTTAGTTGGAGTTTGAGTTCAGATCCCTGTTTGCATTGCTGTGTGTATTAGTTATACTGCCAGTTGTTAGGTGGAAGGGTGTATTTTACTGATATTTTATGTTTCAGTTTTCATTTGTTAAATGGTTCTGTTTGTTATGTTCAACCCCAACTTCACCAACTTAAAAAATTACTATTGAATATTGTACACTTTTACAGGAATGCAAAATTGCAAATAAAAATGTAAGAATTTTAAACAAGTTTCACAGATGGTATATTTTATTCAAAGTTGCATTCCCAAACAAAGGATAGGGTGTCTATTTTGTTTAAAAGTCCAAAAGTGGTCACCACTTGAGAAAAAAGAAAATGAGAGACAGCAACGTTGCATGGATCATAGCCCCTGACGATAGTCAGCATCTAAGGGCCTAATATGGATAACCCCTCTTTCTTTCATAAATTTTTTTATTCCCTGTTGATCACAGATGGCCAGCATACTATAATAGTAACACATGTGGACTTGTATGACTTCTTACATCCTGTTCAGAATAAGATAGTGCCAAGCCAAGAGAAGTGTGTGATGTCTCAGACAGTGGTACTGCAGTATATAGAGTACATGAGATCCAGGGATTAATGTTAGTGTCTGTTTAAAACCTGCTTTAAAATGGCAGAAAGTGAATTATTAATATTATTGGCTGTCATTTTACTCTGTTTTGTGATTGGTGTATTGTATTTTATAAAGCTGTAACTTTGTTTTTTATCAATGGATCTGAGGAAGAGTATTAAACGGGAAAGAGCTTATCCATTGTATTAATAAAAATTTATGCTGACAGTTGTGGTAGCCTTGCTGGTTTCTTTCTGCATGTATGTGATCCAGTGGTCTACCCACTTGGTGATACAGGTGTTTATAGCCACATCTGACAGTACTGAGTAAATACCTCAGTGTGGATTTGTGTCAAATGCCTTTGCCTGGTCAAGTTCCAGAAGATGATAGTGTTGTCATCTTGCATGTCCTTGATGATCTCTTCTAGGACATCTAACAGATGTAACAGACTTGAATGGTGCATTAACAACTCACACAAGTCTGTTGCACACAGCCGGGATTTACTAGTGTCCATATAGAAAAGGTCCATGATTTCTCACCAATAAAATACAGGCCCTACACACCATGCCATGATGTATGTGGATAGACTGAAAGCCCTATCGCTGTAATCTGTATCATATAGGATGAGGTGATCTGTGCCTGGCATACAGGCCAGTCTCTGACCTTCCTGATGGGAATATTGCACATCTGCAAATCAGCTATTGTTGATGACAATAGCAGTATCCTACATGCTGGAGTAAATTGGTCTCTGTAATGTCAAACTAGTGCACAAACACACACACACACACACACACACACACACACACACACACACACACACACACACACACACACACACACACCAGTTGACTGCAGAGAGAACAGATCCTTACCTTTCTAAGTACACTGCCTAGAGAACTCTGTATTTAAGGGAAGTGACACAGCTCAAGTCTGACTTGGAAAGTGTCAGACAACAATTTACAGGTGATGACATCAGCAGTGTCTGGTGGGGAGAAAATGGTAATAGTCAAATGCTCTCTGTAATGCCAAGTTAGTGCACAAACACACACACACACACACACCTCAATTGACTGCAGTGAGAACAAAACCTCTGCTTATCTAAATATACTGACTAGAGAACTCTGTATTTAAGGCAAGTACCACAGCTCAAGTCTGACTTGGAGAGTGTCAGACAGTTTATAAGTGATGACATCAGCAGTGTCTGATGAGGAGAAAAGGGTAACACTAGTATCCCACATGCTGGTGTAGAAAGTTATCTGTAATGTCAAGCAAGCCCACAGACACACACACACACTTCCCAGTTGACTGTAATGGGCACAGAACTCCCTGACTATCTATATACACAGACTAGAGAACTCAATACTTCATGCAAGTACCACTGCACAAGTCTGACTTTTGCAAGGCTGCAGGACAACCTATGGTGGATGACATCAGCACTGGATGTTGGAGAGAAGATGCTGGGAGGTCTGCATGAAATGGATGTGTAGTATGTGCAAGTGTCAAAATATTGCCAATACATGGGATTGGAGTGGTAATCATCAGATACACACTCTTGCTCCTCTGACTAGATAGACACACACACACACACACACACACACACACACACACACACACACACACACCTCTCAGTTGATAGCAGTGAAAATAGAATCACTATCTATCTAAGCACACAGACTAGAAAACTCAGTACTTTATGTAAGTACCATGGCACAATTCTGACTTTAACAAGGCTGTAGGATGACTTATGGTGGATGACATCAGCACTGGATGTTGGAAAGAAGATGTTGGGAGGCCTGAATAAAATGGATGTGTAGGGATATTCAACTGTCAAGATATCTCAAATTCTGCATGTTACCAGATTGATGAGAGTGCAATGTGTATTATTTGGTGGTTGTGTTCCAATCTGCTGGTATACTTTAAGAGACAACTTTAGAAGCTATATGCAAACAGCTGTTTACATTACTACAAGCATTTGAAAATATGAATGTGCATTGTCATTCTAAACATGTGCATGGTATATAATGCAATATTTGTTATTTATTTATTTATTGCAGTTGATATATTTGTGAACAAGTACTGAGAAACCAATGTTACAGTCCATGAGAGGAGGTAACAGATGGCTGCATTGTAAATATGTGACATTTTCTTAGATAGGGTCTTCATTTTTTTATGTTTCCAGATATAGTTTCATGGCATGAAGGCTAAATGGACAGTAAACAAAAGTAGTAAATGCTATTATTTAGTTTGCATAGTGCAACAGTGAGCAGTGGGTTTGGCTGATGGTTAGCAAGGTGTTTGCACATGTGAGATATGCATTTCTACTGCTTTCTCTGTTTGCACATAGTTAAGCAGTGAGCAAACATGAGTGTCATTGCTAAAATTATGTGAGTTAGAGTGTATGAATCACACCTGTTGCTTAGCTGACTCTGGCAGCAAGTGCAAATGCATTGACACATTTATTTTGAGCCCAGATGATATAGGGTTCAAATCCAGGTGTATATATATATATATATATATATATATATATATATATATATATATATATATATATGTGTGTATATATATATATATATATATATAGAGAGAGAGAGATATCAGTATATGAAATACTTTTAAATAAGCAATGATAATGTAAGCAAATCATACTGTATACTACCTTAACCATGTATTAATTTGTATTAAACTTGTGCAGAGTGTTTAAGCAGCATTGCATGGAGGGAACCACATCAAGAAAGAGTCATTAGCCATTGCTTGGCATTGGTGCATGATTCCAAATTCCGTGCTTTTTTGTTACTTACCTGTGTGTGTATTATTCTATTTTTTGACTAGATTATAGCTGTTAAAATGGGGTAGATAGTAAAGTGGAGAAATGGAGGTCAAGCAGAGGGAAGTACAAAGGGAAAGCAATTTAGGATTTTAAATGAGAGAGGTTGGAAAGAACCATAGCTATCCATTTCTTTAACATTGTAAACTGAAAATATTTACATAATATTAACTGCATTTGGACTGGCACCTCCACCAAGAGGGGGTGACAACAACACAATCATGTTGTATAGCAAATTGGACCAAATCAAATGTGTCAAGAAGATGCTTGTACAAAATAGAGAGCTATTTATGGTATGGTATTTTTTTTTGTGGGACAGGTGCTCATTTTTTATTTTTTTACTTCAGTAAGAGAGGAATGGTGTTAAGGGACATTGGTATTACTGGGTCAGGTAATTTGAGTAGGTGCAGAAGCAAATTTAAACAAACAGGAGAAACAAGACAAGGTACAGGGATGGTGAGGTAAATAAAAGGTTGAGGGACACCATGATTGGGTTGAGGGAGGGGAAAATGCAAGCTCATGCCTCTCCAACATGGGGACAGTGAGAATCTAGTCTTCACCCGCAGGGCTATCATCACTCTTCCCTTACTTCACTAGCCACTGAAATACTTGACATCTTCTCCTCCTACAGACCATGAGGGAGAGTAGCCTCTCCATCCTGCATAGGTGTACACCAATGGTGCTGTGCACAACCCTATGCACCAACCCTGGCATTTTCTAGCAGTTGATGAAATCCCCATATCTGCCAGTACTCCTGGAGGGTACCCCAGCACCAGCTGTCAGGGTAGTGCTAACTGAGGGTGCAGGCAGTGCAATGCAGCAGAGGCAGTACTGCCAGATGGGTCCAGAAAGTGCTGGACTGTGGTGATGGAGCCAGTGCAGTGGGGTAAAGACTGACCCACTGTGGTTGGCCTACCTCACTGTGCTGTGAAACATTTAATGATTTGTTACAGATGGAGATATTTCAACAACACATAATAGAAAAATAAAAGAAAGAGATAAGGGTTGTGGTGAGAGGGAAAAAAAGAGCTAAAATTAGTACCATCATATCTGACATATAATGCATTACCACAGTTATATAACTATTTTATCTGAAGTGTTACATTTAAGTATACATCCTAACAACTACAAGCTATAATTACAGATTGCTCAAAGTAATCCTTGCAATGTGCATATATTGCACATATGCTTGGTTCGATTATACAGATTGCAATTAACAGCAGGACATTTACTCCACTTGTATAGATTTTAATTTATGTAATATTATTAAAGAATTGCTGTATTGTATAGTTGTTACTCATGGTATTTGAACACACAGTTTCTGACTACAGTCTTACACTTGACTCCTAAAGTTAGTTTATGCTACAAACTTACACAATCTTACTTGCTTTTACATCTAAGATATGCATGCTTACTTTGCTACTACTGTATAGAAAACAAATACATCTGTCTTTAACTTTTAAAGCTATAGTAATGCTTCTCTTGTGCTACATACATGCCACTTCAGCCAAGAAATTAGTAGTTTATTGGCCATTTTGGGCTAATTTCTATCTCTTTCATTTCCCTGCCATAAAACCCGCATTTGCAAGGTTTTTCTGCTAGTATACAGCTCAGCAAGCTCCTGCCTGGTGCCCTGCAGAGTTCTACAGCAGCAGAGAGACAAATGAGAGACTTTGGAGTGATTAAGTATCATGTTCTGCATTTTCTTGCTGCATTTAGCTAATTCTGTCTAAAACACTGATTTTCTAGAGTTTCTGTGATTTAAAAACCTTGTTTCATCTACATATTGTATTTATTTTACTGCCTGCACTTTAACAAAGTCATTTTTGTGTTTAAATTACCTGTTTAACTGTTGTAGGCTACACACTCAAGTGTGATATCCATTTCTGTGCATTTAAAGTGGCTTTTTGATTATATCTGCTTTATTTTCTGAAAAAAGAAACAAAACAAAAAACAAAATAAATACTTGTTTTCCCACCTTTCTAAGCTAGTATAGTCCAGTTTTCAGGTTAGTGCTAAATTCAGGGCTGTGTTACAAGTTTCTGTGTTTGCCCATACCTTACTTGGATAGAAGGAAGTGTCTCTGTTCACTTTGAGCACCCTATCTGTCCCTGGAGGAGTGGTTTCAGCCCAGAAATTAGTAGTTTATTGGCCACTTTGGACTAATTTTTATCTCTTTCATTTATCTGCTATAAAACCCACATTTGCATGGTTTTGCGTGCCGGGCAGCACTGGTTAGCTAGGGTATAACTATTCCTGGCTCCACAAAGTCTACTCTTCAATTTTTCCCTTGGAACTAGACAAACTTTCAACTTAAGCACTATAACCATTCACTTCTCATACTGGCACTTGCTCAAAACTCATAGCAAGCACTAATAAACCTTAGCACTAGACCCCCCTATACTGTAGAGAAGGACAAGGCTCTCTATTTGACCTTACCAGCCAATCAGTAAAACAGTTCATGCCCAAAGGGCAGTTTCAGGTGTGCTTTCTGGTCCAACTGGTGAATCTGCGAGTCTTGAGGCAATGTTACAATTGCTTCATGTGCACAGACAACCCTCTCCTCCTTCCACCAAACACTAATACATGCGAGAGATGCAATTATACAGCCAAACTGGAGGCTAAGCTCTCTCAACCCAAGACTGGACCAGGCAGTCAAGAGGAGAAGGGAAATTACTTGCATCACACCACCAGTCTCACATAGACCTATGAAACAAGCACCAGCAAAAAAACACACATAAATACATGAAAACATACTCGGAGGCTCTAAATACAAATCTGCAGAAGCAACAGAAACCTCCATAGCAGACATCCAAGCAACCTCCAGCCCCCAACACAAACCATGAAACACATACTTCACAGAACCAGTGTGTCACACAATCACAGCCCTTAAGGCAAAATAACATACCCAACACACTAGTAATAGGTGACTCTATAGTCAGGCGCACTGACGTCCCACTCACTAGGCTGAACAAGGAGAAGGTTACTGTTAGCTGCCTGTTGGGTGCCAGGATCCGCCACATAACACAAGCACTCAGTTCACTCCAGAACAAGTACAAATATGACTCTATCATTGTCTATGCTGGTGTGAATGACCTGAACCGTACCTCCCTGGACTACATGAAAAGAGACATAGAGGAGCTCTCTGATCACGTAGCCCAGGCCAGTATGACCCTGACCCTGAGTAGCATCCTGCCGTCACCAAGAATGATACCACAGTATAGAGAAAAACATTATCAATTTCAACAATTGGCTAAGCTTCTGGTGTCATTCAAAGGGGATCCAGTGTCTGTCCGCCTGGGATGACATGCTCGACAAGCCATGATGCTTTGCTAGAGATGGCTTGCACCTGTCACCCTTAGGCTTTCAAATACTGGCCAAGGCTCTTGCCACCCCCATAGTGCCTTTTTTAGGCAAGGTTCGAAAGACAAACCCACCACCGTAAATAGCACAAGTAACAAAAAGCTGAGGGTAATGCTACTTAATGCCAGAAGTCTAAACCTCAAAATGCATGCACTCGAGGCACTCCTCAGTATGGAGAAAATTGATATATGTGCAGTAACAGAAACCTGGTTTAAGGCTTCAGAGAGCATCCCAGCACTACCAGGCTACAACTCATGCCATACAATTTGGCCACAAACCTGGACCAAAATACAAAAGGCAGGGGAGTATCCATATTCATCAAGGATACCCACACCTCCAGGTTAGTGGCACAGCACGATGCTTCAGAGATCATCCACGTGTAACTAACAATGGGCAAAACTGCTATTCAAATTATAGCTTGCTACAGATCACCCACCATGTCCCAGGACCCCCACTCTGCATTCCTGGAAACACTGGGAAACATAAAGGTCCTACCAAACACCCTGATATTGGGTAATTTCAATTACCCAAACATTAACTGGGAGAACTACTCAAGTACAAACTCCCTTATCCAACATTTCCTAAAATTTATAAACTCAAATGCCCTGGATCAACTGGTCAACACCCTCACCAGAGGTGACAACATATTGGACCTGGTTATCACCAACATGGGCGAACGGTGTTCCACAACGGAGGTCAACACCTCGCTGGTTAGATCTGACCATAAACTAATCACTCTGGATATCCACATTCCGCCACCACCCCTCGGTCAAAGAAACCACCGTGAAAAACTTTTCAAAAGCAAACTTCACATTACTTAAGACCGAGGTGGGAAGTTTCAAAGCCCCCATGCTAAAGGATAATGCTATCCAAGCTGAAAATCCTTTACTAATGCACTCTATGGGCACCTACAAGAATGCATGGATTGTGCTATCCCAAACAAAACCAAGACTCACTCCTCCAAGAAAAGGAAACAAGTCTGGTGACCCCTGCCATAAGCAAGCTATACAATAGAAGGAGCAAACTAGTACAGAAAAGAGTAAAATACCAAGAAGGGAAGAAATCCCTGATCAGCATTAGCAAGAAACTATGTTCTCTTATAAAATCATCCAAGGCTAGCTTCAAAAGAAAAATTGCCTCCAAAGATAACCACAAGGCATTCTTTAGCTATGTCAAGAATCTAAGTAGCAATTCTCAGATCTGCTTGGAGTTAGTGCAGAATGGCACAAAATACACTGAACCAACCGATATAGCCAACATCCTGGCAGACAGGTTCAGTGCAAACTTCACCCCCCTCTCACCCCCAAAAGGGCCCATAACAATACCAGAAGAATGTAGTGCCCCTGAAATCACAGACACTCAGGTTAAAACAGCCCTCTCCAAAGCCAAAATCATAACATCAATGGGACTGAACAGTGTCCCAGGCTGCGTCCTACATGAGCTCAAAGGTGAACTAACCCCTCACCTAAACACACTGTTTAAACTCAGCCTCTCCACAGGCTACATGCCCACAGAGCGGTGCACAGCAATGGTTATTCCACTCCACAAAGGTGGAGCCACAACGGACCCTGACAACTATTGCCCAATAAGCCTGACTAGCTTGGTCTGCAAAGCTATGGAATGCATCATCCTGGATCTCATTAACAGAGACATTGGAAACCTCCAAACACTGGACCCTACCCAGTTCGGCTTTGTTAAGGGCAGATCATGCCTCCTAAACCTGGTGGACTGTTTTGAGACAGTTACCAAGGCTATAGATGAGGGAAAGGTGGTCCACACAGCCTACCTATACCTTGCAAAAGTCTTCGACACCATTCCCCACTCAGGTATTATAGACAAGCTCACCAGCCTAAACATAAACCCCTACATCACGAAATAGGTTGCCAACTAGCTCATGGACAGAACCCACATGGTAAGAGTTGCAGGAGCTAGGTCTGACTCTAAACCAGTTACAAGTGGCATTCCCCAGGGCTCAGTCCTAGGACCCTCCTGTTCGGCATATACTTCTCAGAGGTACAGGCAAGCACAGGAGGAGTATTGCTGACCAAGTTCGCAGACGACTGCAAACTAGGGGCTATAACTGACTCTCCAGCTGACACAGACATCCTCCAAAAGGGTCTCACTGAGAGAGATACCTGGTGTCAATACCATGGCCTCACGCTAAATGCCAAAAAATGCATAGTCATCCCCTTTGGAAAAAACAAAATACCCACAAACTACCACATAGGTGGTAGCCCCCTAAATATGGAAGACGTAATAAGGGATCTGGGGACCCAAGTAGATAGTAACCTCTCCTTTGATAATCACATTACCAAAGTGGTTAGAAAATCCTTCTATGTGGCCCATCTAATCACAAAAGGGTTTGCATCCAGATCGAAAGAGGTCATTGGGCCCCTTTATGCATCACTCATCAGACCCATCATAGAATACAATGCCCCATTTGTGATGTACCTTACAAGACACCTGCAACAACTGGAAAGACCACAGAAGTACCTCACCAAGAGGATCACTGGCCTCAAGCAGATGCCCTATGCAGCTCGACTGAAGAAACTCCAGCTGTACTCGGTTGCATGCCACCTACTCAGAGGTGGTCTCTGCCTGACATACAAGGCCATGTCCAACCCAGAATTGATGGACATGCTCCACCTAAAGAAAACCATATCCCCTCGAGCCGCATGCTCTAGCGATCTAAACCTCGCCACAATGATAAATAGGACATGCTGGAGGGATAGATTCCTGTCCCAGAGACTTCCCATACTTTGGAACAAGATTCCAATCTACATTAGGCAGAGCTCCTCGCTAACACTCTTCAAGAGAAACCTTGATGAGTGGATGGGAAACAGAAAGTTTACCCCAGGGATCACTTCAGTGGCTCTACTGGACAGAGTCACAGGGAACTAATCTAAGGAGGCAGTGAAAGCCAACACATTCCGGCTAAGCTTATAAATGCTTTTGGGCAGATAGCCTAGTACCTACCTATGAACCTATGAACTTGCTTCCCTCAGTCTCGTCAGATCAGCATGAGCCCACCTATTCAACTTAATTTCAGGATTAGCTGTGAAAAGAAAAGAAAAGAAAAGAAAAGAAAAGAAAAGAAAAGAAAAGAAAAGAAGAGCATTATGTATACCAGTCTTGCCTATATTTAACTTTCCATATATTATAAATTCTCTTTATTAGCAGACGTACACAACTGTGGGATGTCGTTGGTTTGAAACTCAGCCAACCACTGGTTGAGTATATCCTTTTTGTGCCTTTTTAGGTCATTGAAATGGTGCCTACACAGTGCATGGGATGCCATTCACACTGGATACAGCCTTGGCCAGACTATTCCAAGTGTCAGGCTTGTACTGGGAACCAGAATAATCCCCTGGTGCTTTACCAGGAGTCCAATAAATATTTTGGACCCCTGAACACCCCAGTTCTGCACCCTAAATTAGGCACCATCCCCTCCAGCATCAGACATGTCTAATCCCAAAAGTAGAGCAATGGCAAATAATGATTTCCCCGCCAATTCCTGTTATCACATTTACTGGTAGTGCACAAACCTGTGCAAAGATGCCAACTGCATGTGAGTGATGTTAAATGGAGATCAAGAATGAAAAGCAGGGAAGAAAGCAATGTTTGAAATTAGGAGGTTAACCTGATAATTGGCATTAGTTTGAGGGACGTCTGCTTCTGTACGTGCTAGAGGATTTAATTTTGCTGACATGCATTGGCAGCATGAATGTCCTGAGCTAACACATTTTTGTTTGGCTTGGTACACTGCTAACATTGCTTTTTACAGTGTAGGATTCAAACCTATGCATGAGGGACAAAACATTTTCTTCCACAGTTGTGATTTTCCACCTTTGTCACAGAAGTGCTTCTCAGACATAGTCATGAATCATTCATAAATACAGATGACAGCTTGAGGTGTTAACCATGTATGCGTGTGACTTGGTAAGGTTCTTGTATATAGATTCATTTGTGTGTGTGTCTTATTTAAGTGTGAAGGGCATCCGAGTCCAGATAGCAGAGTTATATTTACAGAAACAAGTAGACGGTATAACCTCAGTCAATCATCTGAACCTTCAAAAACATAGTAAGGGTGTCTTATCCTTCATACATATAATTCATGTCAGCTCCACTGTTTATGACTATGTCTAAAGTGTTATAAGTGAGACTGAATATAATGTGAAAAGGAACAACAGTAAAAGTGTTTGGAGTTTCCTGTATTACAACCCAGGAGCATCTGCATTACAGCCCTACACTTATACTTGTTGGCAAAGGAATAGTTAAATGACAGTTGCAAAAGTCCCTATTCATTCTTAAGTGCTGTGTGTTACCCAACATGCAATACTGCTTAGCGTGTATGTGTGCTGTCCAACAAATTTAATAGAATGTATCCATTTTAAATGCTTGACTTTCTGTGCCCTGTCTGCAGTTGTTCGATGGCTGTAGGTGTTGGGAAAGCTTACTACCTCCTGTGCAACTTCACTTAGTGGTGTTACATGATGGAAAGCAAAAAATGCAAAAAAGTATCCTTTTTGACCTTTGCACTGTCTACATCCTGTCTGCAGGTCTTCTGTTTGCTTCCTATGTGGGACACTAGTTCATGTTTGTGCACTGCTAAGCATCACACAAATGAGATAAGCACAGCTAAACCTGACATTCCTTTTGTTCCTCCATATTCCTTGTTTGGGATAAGCCACACACTGCATAAACACTGGCATTTAAAAAAAGAAAAAGAAAAATGCAGAAAAGGGAAAATTAGGTGAAATGAAGAAAATATATATTAAATAAACAACACTACAAAATGTATGTTGGTACATTTGAAATATTTTTACACAGGACTGAATCTGAGTTTTCACTCTGAAGAAACTTCAAAACACAATAAGGATATCTTATCCCTCTTTGACACACAAACAGCTTTCCAGCAGAAAACTAAGCTCATTTTGCATACAACCAACTGCAATATAATCCACAGTACTAACAAAACATATGACAGTTGTTTGTGCCTGTATTAATTTCAGTAGTGAACTGAGTGATTGCACAACCATTTCTGACTATTGCTTGCTTAAATGCAGCTCTGTCTTATCTCACTGTGTTTGTTGCTCATTCTTGTCTTATCTGACAATTAATCTGAGACATGCAGTCTGTAAAGCATTCTGTATCATTGTTCTTAAAATGTGTGAGGATATTCAATGGCAGCAATATACAGTTGTGAAGAAATGAAGGGGAGGCTGGATGTTACAGAACACAAACTGCAAAATGTGTGCTGCTTATTTAAAATCTTGATACAATGACTTCTACATTTTGTAAGTCTATCCTGGCTAACACACCCATTGGAAGTAGGGGAGTATGAATTGCTGTTGTGTTTTCCTTCTCCCTACCAGTAATCATTTACAGTTGCACTCCATTAGCAACAAACACTGAGGGAGTGCCTGCACTATTTCACATCTGCAACATGGAGCCAAGTATTTGGGATTCAGCAGTTCCAATGAGGTCATTTGCATTTTCGCTGTGCTTACAACCTTGAATCTACACTATAAAAAGGGAACTGTATAGCTAGGGAGCCTGAAGGTGAGGATACTTGTTTATGTGGATAATACAGAAGAAGATATTACTTTGGGATTTATCTGCAATGAAGACTACTGATTTTGATATGGTATGCTTGCATTTTTCAGCTATATACTGCATATGCTGAAATGTCAGTAAGAAAAAGTTTGTTAATATGTGTATGCATATGTATGGATTAGCAAATGCTACTTTTATCTGTATGAATTTCTTAGCAGTGTACTGATGGCATAGACATATTTGTCAGGGCATTTTACTTTCTCAGATGCACAGCCTTATTAACTGTCAACACAACTGCTAATGTTACAACTGTTTCTCTCTTTACACTCTTTTATTGTTATTTCTCTGAAATGAAGATGTCCTATATTGTGAATGACACAAGGATGGCCCATACACACCTCTAGAGGAGTGCTGGCCACAGGAAGACATGATTGACAATTGCTTAAAATGGAATGTTCTGTGGTAAATCTGTACACGTTTCAGGGACAGTTTATTTGATAGCAGGTTTAGCATTTCATTGATGGTCATTTGCATTTTCTTTTGGGGGTAGGAGAACAAAGTTGCATTTCTGTTTTGGCACAAACATGATTTACTATTGTTACTCTCCTTGTTTTGGATCCATGTTTGATTTGTGTGTGATTGTGTCTCATTACTTTCTAACTTCTGTCTTTAATGATTTTTCAGTACAAACGTATGATGACAAACTGAGGACATTTGGTGACCATCAGTACTTTTGAGAGGTAAGAATGTGTGACTGTTTGACGTCTGAGGCCTATAACTTGGTATAGGACATATGTATTCACACAAGTCTCTGCTGTCACATGTTAAATTCATTGCTGTACAAATCACTCACCTTTTACTTCTTTGATGTCTGAGGGCTATTACTTGATAGAGGACACATGTCTTCACATAAGTCTCTGCTGTCACATGTTAAATTCATTGCTGTACAAATCACTCACATTTTATTTTCTTACATTACCAAGTAACAACATGCAAGGCTATACCATTCATTTGTATTATTACATAATTCTGTTTGAACACTCCATGTTCAACAGTTACCTTGTAAATCCAGCAGTTGTTACAGTTTTAGTTCAGGGATAAATGAATTAATCTGATGCTAAGAGTACACAGCCATTACATATGCAGGTAAAGGTTGTGAGCATTGCCTGGCATCACTGTTACTATATGTATGTCTATAGGATGAAGGGTTTAGTCCCCTAGGTGGTAAGTGTGTGTGTGTGCTGTGCATTGTCTCTTACCAATGCAAGGGCATATTGAGCACACCCATGTGTGCCTACACTCAGAGCAGCTGTTGGCTCGCCCTCTGAGTCCTCACCTGTGTGTGGAAGAGGTGACCTTGCCATTGGTGGTAGGATGTGTGTCCCTTCCCCTTGTTGAGCTTACTGAAGCTGTTTGCTCAGGATGATGTTGTGAACCATGATACAGATGGTGAAGATTTCAATTCATGCATGTGAATTGTACTGCAGGGCTTCCCCAGATGTATCTATGTATGAGAAGTGAGACTTCAGCAGCCTGAACACATGCTCTATGATATTTCTGGCTTGTGCATGTGCCTCATTATGGCATTCTTCAACAGGTGTGTATACATTTCTGATGGGGGTCATCAGCCACAATTCCAGTGCATGAACTGCATCACCTAGTAAATGACCTTGCAGGATAGCACCCCTAGTGAATATCTGAGGTGTGCCAGATATGTGAGCCATAGTAACTGTCTGGGTTTCCAGAACACACATTCAAGATTATTCCCTTAGCATTACACATGACTTGGCAACATATAGAGTGGATGCTCTTTCTATTTACATAGACCATTCTTTTTTTCAATGGGTGATGCCTTAATATCCATATGTGTGTACAATCTATGGCACCCAATACTTCAGGATAGTGTGCTAAAGGGTAAAACTCCTGCATATTTGTGGCCCCGTCCTCGGGAGTATGGGAAAAATATCACTGGCATGTTGGAGCATAGCATTCAGGAATTGATGGAGAATCCTGGATACTGATGCCTGTGCCATCCTCACCATATCCTCTGTTCATCTTTGAAAGGTTCCTGTAGATAAAATTCTAAGTGCTACACATATCTTTGTCTCCGCTGGTGTAGGTATCCCTTGGTTTGCCCTGGGGGTCTGAGTTGAGGATGACAGAGGTTGCAGAGTTCCTGTATCTGAGTTGAGGATGACAGAGGTTGCAGAGTTCCTGTAGTGTGTCTCTATCTACCTTGTAGCCCTCTACAATTTTCACCTCATATAGATTGTGATAAGTTAACTGAGGTCTGAAAAATGTATCTTTCTTGGTCATGGTCTATTAGCAACAGCAGCAGCATAGACTTCAGCTTGTTGAACATATACATGCATTAAAGCAACAGCAGCCCCTAACATTCTTTCTGTGTAGAATCCTTTCCATGGCTGTATTTCAATATGTTTTGGAATTCACAGGGAAAACCAGCTCTGAGTCAACATGGTTGCTTTATAGCTTGTTAGATAGCGCTTCCATCTTAGATTGGTTGATTAGTATACAGCTCATAGGTTCATAGGGGTGTACTAGGCTAATGGCCCTGGAACCTTTACAAGCCTAGCCCATAGGATTACCCTGGCATCGTGCCACCCGACCTTAGTTCCCAGTGTCTCTGTCAAGTGTAGCTACTGGAGTGATCCCTGGGGTGAATTTTCTATTTCCCATCCACTCATCAAGATTTGTCTTGAAGAGAGCCAGTGAGGCACTCCGCTTGACATGTATGGGAAGTCTATTCCATAGCATGGGCAGTCTCTGGGTTATGAACCTGTCCCTCCAGCTTGTACTGTTGATTGTGGTAATGAGGTTGAGGTCTCTGGAGAGTGTAGTGCAGCGGGACTGGGAATTCTTTAGATGTAGCATTTCTAACAGAGCTGAGTTAGACATGGATTTGTAAGTCAAGCAGAGATCGCCTCTATGTAGGTGATATGAGACAGAGAATAGTTGGAGTTTTTTGAGTCTGTCCATATAGGGCAAGTGTTTAAGGCCTAGGATCCTCTTTGTGAGGTATTCTTGTGGACACTCCAGTTGTTGTAGATGTCTAGTGAGGTACATGCCAAATGGAGCATTGTACTCGATGATTGGCCTAATGAGGGAAGAGTAGAGGGAGACAATGACCACTTTCATCCTGGATGCAAAACCCTTAGTAATGAGATGTGCCACATAGTAGGGCTTTCTGACCACAGTGGCAATGTGGTGGTCAAAAAAGAGGTTGCTGTCAACCTGTGTTCCCAGGTCTCTTATGATGCCTTCTGTGTTCAGTGGACTACCATCGATGTGGTAATTCATGGGAACCGGGTTTTTCCCAAAGGGGATGATGACACATTTTTTGGCAATGAGCTTAAGGCCATGGTTCTGACACCAGTCATTGGTCTTAGTGAGTCCTTTCTGTAGGATGTCAGCATCACTTGGGGAGTTAATTATGGCTCCCAACTAGCAATCGTCTGCAAACTTTGTCAGCCAGAGTCCCTTCGTGTTGGCCTGAATTTCAGAGAAGTAGATGCCAAACAGGAGAGGAGCCAGGACCAAACCCTGTGGGCTGCCACTCATGACTGGTCGACAGTCTGACTTGGAGTCAGCTGCTTTCACACTGTCGGCTCTATCTGAGAGCCAGTTTGCAACCCATCTAGTGATATAGGGGTTGATGCCTAGCTTAGTGAGTTTTTTATGATTCCTGAGTGGGGAATGGTATCAAACGTCTTGGCCAGATCAAGGTAAGTTGTATGAACCACCTTGCCTTCATCCACAGCTCTGGTGACTGACTCAAAGAAGTCAACCAGGTTGAGCAGGCATGATCTACCCTTCACAAAACCATACTGTGTAGGATCCAGAGTTTGGAGATTCCCTATATCTTTGTTTATTAGGTCCATGATGATGTGTTCCATAGCTTTACCTATCAGACTTGTCAGGCTAATGAGGCAATAGTTCCCAGGGTCTGTAGTTGCTCCTCCTTTGTGGAGAGGGATGACTGCAGCAGTGTGCAGTTTGGTAGGGACAAAGTCTGTGAATGAACAGGGCACACAGGTGAGGTGCCAATTCACTCTGTAGTTCATGTAGAACACAGCCAGGGATATTGTCAGGTCCCATTGAAGCTGTAATCTTGGCCTTGGTTAGCGCTGTATTAAACTGGGTAGCAGTAATACTGGGTGCCTGGTAATCTACTGGTATTGCGATTGGTCCTTTGGTGGGGGAGAGAGGGGTAAAGTTGGCACTGAATCTGTCGGCCAGTATATTGGCAGTATCTGTAAGCTCAATATAGAGAGTGCCATTGTGCAACAGCTCCAAGTAAATCTGGGTGTTGCTGTGGAGATTCTTTACATGACTATAGAAGGCCTTGTGGTTGTCTTTACTATCTGTTGCAATTCTATTTTCATAGCTAGCTTTAGAGGATTTGATGCAGAATTTTAACTTTTTGTTGAGGCTGATAAGTGAGTTTTTCGAGTCTTGGGACTTCATCTTATTTCTCATCCATTTCCTCCTTCGGTTGTAGAGTTTGTTTATGGCAGGGGACCACCAGATCAGCTTTCTTTTTTTGTAGGAGAGCATCTTGGTTATATTGGGTATGGCGAGATCCATGGATTTGTGTATGTGTTTGTACAAGGCACTAGTGTATGATTCGGCAGTCATGCAGCTGTTCTGCAATTACATGAGTGCAGTGAAGTTAACCACCTCTGTTTTTAGGAGCCCAAAGTTAGCTATGGAGAAGTTTTTCATGGCGGTTACCTTTGCGGGGGGGGGGGTGTAGATTTCCAAGCTGATTAATTTGTGGTCAGATCTAACCAGGGAGGAGTTGACTCTTGGTACAGAGCAATGGTCACCCATGTTAGTAATGACCAGGACAAGGATGTTGCTACCTCTAGTGGGAGTAAGAATGAGCTGGTCCAGGGCATTGGAATTAATGAATTCCAGGAAACATTGGGGAAGTATATTGGTACATGAGTAGTTTTTCCAGTTAATGCAGGGGTAGTTGAAGTTGCCCAGTATGAGAGTGTTAGGTTGGACCCTAATATTTTCCAGGTTGCTTAGGAACATGGAGTGTGAGTTTTGGGTCTTGGTTGGAGACCTATAGCAGGCTATAACCTGAATCGCTGTCTTACTTCAGGTGCAGCTAACATTGGGTATCCCTGAAGTGTTATGTTGGGCTACCAGTCTGGAGGTGTGCGCATCCTTTATGAATATCGAAACACCACTGCCTTTGGAGCTTGAGCCCAAATTCTGGGGCCAAAAGGTATGGAATGAGTTATAGCCTGGTAGTGCAGGGGTGCTATCTGCTGCCTTGAACCAGGTCTCTGTTACAGCACAAATGTAAATGTTCTCGTTTTTAAGGAGTGCTTCAAGTAAATGCATTTTGAGATTTAGACTTCTAGTGTCGAGCAACATGACCCTCAGATTGCATTTGTTTGTAGCTGTTACGTGGTAAATTGTTTTTTGGAACACCGCCTAAAAAGGCACTATAGGGGTGGCAAGATCCTTAGCCAGTATCCAGAAGCCCAGGGGTGACAGATGAAGGCCATCTCTGGCAAAGCATGTAGGTCTGTCAGTCATGTCATCCCAGGCAGACAGATACTGGATCCCCTTAGAATGACACCAAAAACTTAGCCAATTGTTGAAATCAATCATTTTCTGCTTGTACAGTGGTATCATTCTGGGTGATGGTAGGAGGCTGCTCAGGGCTAGGGTCATACCTGTCTGGTCTACATAATCCGAGAGCTCCTCCATGTCTCCTTAGTTCAGCGAGGTATGTATCAGGTCATTCACACCTACATGTACAATGACAGAGTCATATTTGCACCTGTTAATGAGGGACCTGAGTGTGTGCATTATGTGGTGAATCCTGGCACCTGACAGGCAGCTGACTGTTACTTTCTCCTTATTCAACCTAGTGAGTGGGACATCAGTGTGCCTCACTATCGAGTCACCTATGACTAGTGTGTTGGGCATGTTGTTTTGCCTTATGGGCTTTGGTTGGGTGGCACACTGTTTAGGAGAGTTATGTGTCTCATGATTAGTGTTGTGTTGTGGAGGTCGAGTGCATTTCTGCCTTGGAGGTGTCTGCTGTTTGGGTAGATTTTTATTGAGAGCCCCCTTGAAGGTGGGTGTGTGGTTTGCATTTTTATGTGAAGGCAGTGCTGGTGTGTGTTCTGGAGGGCTATGTGTTCCATGTGATGTGGTGCAAGTGTTGACCTTCTCCTCTTGATCAGCTATTCCGGTCTTGGATGCAGAGTGCGTGGCTTCCAATTTGGATATATAAGTGCATCTCTCACAAGTCTGAGTGTTGGGAGGTAAGAGGAGAGGGTTGTCAGTGTACATGAGGCAGTTGCTACATTGCCTCAGGATGCCCAAGCTCACCAGGCTAATTGGAGAAAGCACAGGGAAAAGACCTCTAGACATGCCTGGAGGGGTGGGTATTAATAATAAGTACTGGAGCTGTTTTCTTGTAGAACGTTTAGTGCTGGTAGCACTGTTGTGTGCTACAATAGTTGCTACAAGAAGCCTGGTAAAGTGCTAGACTAATAAGCTAGTAAAAGTGCAGGCAAGCAGAGAACTAGCAGATCTAAGGGAAAAAATTGAAGAGCAACACTCAGAAGCTTGCAAAAAGTCCTGGATACAGCAAATGACTACACTAGTTCCAGGAAAGGCAGGAAACAGATTTTTATTTTTTTTTTTTGGTAGAAAGTGAAGAGACAGAAGATAAGTAGATAATTCAATATGCAGAAGCTAAACGGGTGGGCCTTTGCTAAGTTCTCACTATTAACATTAGAATCAGCTGATGCAATGTGACTGGGGGGGGGGGGGGGATGTCCAGTATCAACTTTATACCAGAGGTGGGCAACTCAAAGCCAACAAGACATAAGACCACCACAACAACTGGGTGGAAGGGTGGA
>NC_056733.1:1327971759-1327984259 GCF_019279795.1 Protopterus annectens
AAGGTGCCTGGTAGCTAGACTGGGATAAAAGGTATGATTTCCCATCCAGTTGTCAAGGTTTATTTTGAATAGGATCAGGGATGAACTTTATTTTACATGGATGGGGAGCTTATTCCATAATGCAGATATCCTTTGGGACACATATCTGTCTCTGCAACACATTCTGTTTATGTCACACGTGATGTTCAAATCCTTAGATTTAGTGTTTCTGGTTCTGTTTTGCACATGTGCAACCTATTCATCAGGGATGGGTCAAAGCAAGCCCTGTAAACCAGGCATAGAAACCTTCTTAGCAACTTGTAAGAGGTTGAATACAGAGGGCGAGTCTTTTGGCCCTGAAGTCTCCTGGACTATGGCTATGGCTTTGGCACCAGTCATTTATCTGGGTTAAGCCCTCTTGCAAGATGTTTATGTCCAGGGGAGAATCTATAATAGCTCCCAGTTTGCAGTCATCTGGAAACCTAGTAAGCCAGAAGTATTGATGATTAGCCTTGACTTCCAAGGAGTAGATGCCAATCAGGAGCAGGCCCAGTATAAAGCTTTGCAGTACTCCACTGGTGACTTGTCTTCTGGTGGAGGTGGTCTCACCAATCCTGAGTGAGCTATTGCATTAAATGCCTTAGCCAGGTCAAGATATGCAGTATGCACTGTTTTACCCTCATGCATTGCATTAGTGACCCTCTCAAAGATGTCTACCGGGTTAATTGGACATGACTTTTTTTAATAAAGTCAAATTGGGATAGGTCCAGAGTCTGTAGCTTGTGAATAATCCTTGTTTATCATTTCAGTGATAACTGAGTCCATGACTTTGTATATGAGGCTTGTCAGATTGATAGGTCTGTAGTTCCCTGGGTCACCTGATGATCTGCTGTTGTGTAGGGGAATGACTGTTTTGTTTTTCTAGTCACTTGGAAAGTAGCCTGTTTCAAGGCTGTAGATGAAGTGTCTCAAGTGGTCCTGATTGGTCATGCTTTAGACAGCTCAAGAAGCAATTGGGGATGTTATAGGGACACACAGTGATGGTGTTCTTGGCTTTAGTGTTTGCTGCCAGCACCTGGCCACTGGTTATAACTGGGGGTGGTATGTTGTATGAAATTTTACCTGGTGGAGTTGGGAGGAGTGGGAGTGAAGTTTAAGCTGAATTTATCAGTCAGTAGATGTGTTATGTCACCCTGATCAGTAAAGGCAGTGCTGTTCACTGCAGTTCAGCACACTGCTCTTTGTCACATTTAAAGTTACAGACGCAGGTGAAGAAAGTTTTGTGACTGTCCTTAGCCTGTGAGGCTATCCTGACCTCATAGATGGAATTATTGGACATAATTAGACCTCTTAGTTTCTTGTTTAGTTGTATAAGAGAACACTTCTTTTTAATGGAATTGCTCTTCCTGATTTTGGCCACAAGTTTTCTTCTTTTATCATACACCCTGTTTATGTGAGGATTCCACCAGTGGGGCTTGTTTTTAGTATTTATTTTGTGTTTACTTCTAACTGTGGTGGTGGTGCTGCGGTAGCATTGTTGCCTCACAGTTAGACGTTGTCCGTTCGATTCTCAGATAGAGTGTCTTCTGTGTAGCGACATGCGTGAATGGGCGTTCCTTCGTTGAAGGTTGTGTGTTAGGCCCGGCAAGCCAGTACATAAAAATCTACTGACAATCATTAGCAGACCGGAGTTCTGCTGTGGCGACCCCTAACCGGGAAAAGCCGAAAGACACAAACATTTTGTGTTTACTTCTTGTGGGTATGGCAGCCTCTTTGCAGCCATCCATGTTTGTAGAGGGACTCTATGATTATTTCTGCATAGGTAGCTATGTTATCATGGTTAAGGAGAGGCTAAATGCTCCTAAAAATTACTTTAATGTAAATTCTATGATAGGTAGATTTAAGTAGGTAGAATGACTATCATTTTTAAAATACTTTAACTATAGTAAAGATCTATTTATGCCTCCGTCTTTTAATTTAATAGTAATTCTTTGCCTTGCTTGCCATTATTTCAATAATTGATAGAAATAATGAGGCAGAAGGTAGACATCAATAAAATACTTCACACTTGAAGGAAATCAGGTTCAGCCTCTGCAAACTCCAAACTCTTTATTAATAGAGGCCTCCAAAGCAGACACCCAAACAACTGCTACCTCAAGACACCCCACAAGCAACACATAAACCACAAAAGCAGTGTGCAAAGCAGTCACAGCCCTTAAGGCCAAATACAACACCAAACATACTTGTCATAGGTGACTCCATAGTCAGACACACTGACGTCCCACTCACCAGGCTGAACAAGGAGAGGGTCACAGTAAGCTGCCTATCGGGTGCTAGAATCTGCCACATAACACAAGCACTCGGGTCACTCCACGGCAAGTACAAATATGACACAGTCATTGTCCATGCTGGTGTGAACGACCTGAGACGTACCTCCCTGGACTACATGAAAAAAGACATAGAGGAACTCTCTGATTATGTAGCCCAGGCAGGTATGACCCTAACCCTGAGCAGTATCCTTCCTTCACCAAGAATGATGCCACAATATAGAGACAAGATGATCAGCTTTAACAATTGGCTTAATGTCTGGTGTCATTCAAAGGGGATCCAGTGTCTGTCTGCCTGGGATGACATGCTTGACAAGCCACGCTGCTTCGCAAGGGATGGCTTGCACCTGTCACCCCTGGGATTCCGGATATTGGCTAAGGCTCTTGCCACCCCCATAGTGCCTTTTTTAGGCAAGGCTCAAATTCTAAACCTACACCCTAGAAAACAAAAATGGGAAGAAACTGAGGGTAATGCTGCTCAATGCCAGAAGTCTAAATCTCAAAATGCACGCACTCGAGGCCCTTCTCAGTATGGAGAACATCGATGTCTGTGCTGTAACTGAAACCTGGTTCAAGGCTCCTGAGAGCACCCCGGCACTATTAGGTTTTACCTCATATCATGCGTTCCGGCCCCAAAGCCCGGACCACACCACAAAAGGAGGGGGTGTATCCATATTCATAAAGGATACCCACACCTCCAGGTTGGTGGCAACGCACGAAGCTTCGGAAACCATCCAGGTGCAACTAACCATAGGCAAAACTGCTCTACAAATTGTAGCATGCTACAGGCCACCCTCTCAAACTCAGGAACCCCACACAGCCTTCCTGAAGACACTGGAGGGTATAAATGTATCTCCAAACACCATCATATTGGGTGACTTCAACTACCCGAATATAGACTGGGAACATTACTCAAGCCCTAACTTTCTAGCCCAACGGTTCTTGGAGTTCATAAATTCAAATGCCATGGAACAGCTAGTCACTGTTCCCACGAGAGGAGAAAATATACTAGATCTCATTGTCACAAACATGGGGACAAAATGCTCCACACCGAAGTATATCCCTCATTAGTGAGATCTGATCATAAACTATTCTCACTCGAAATCCACATCCCCCCACCCCAAACAAAAAAGACCATAGTGAAGAACTTCTCTAAAGCAAACTTCACACTACTCAAGACTGGTGTGGTATCCTTCAAGGCCCCTGAGCCAGTGGAAACCACAACCCAAGCTGTGGAAGCCCTTACAAATGCCTTCTATGAACACCTCCAGGACTGCATGGATCAGGCAATCCCAAATAAAACCAAGACTCTTTCCACAAAGGGCAAACGTCCAGTCTGGTGGACCCTAGCCATTAACAAACTTTACAATAAGAGGAGAAAGCTATTACATGATAGAACAAAATCCATAAAAGGAAGTCACCCTGATCATTATTAGTAAAAAATACGAGCACTCATAAAATCAACTAAGGCCAATTTTGAGAGAAAAATTGCCATGGATTCAAAGGACAATCATAAGGCCTTTTTCAGCTATGTTAGGAACCTGGGTGGAAACTCCCAGATATGCTCAGAATTAGTCCATAATGATACAAAAATCACTGAACCCACAGACATTGCCAACATACTGGCAGACAGGTTCAGTGCAAACTTCACCCCCCTCTCCCCCCTAAAGGAGAGATAACTATCCCAGCCGAGTGTAGCCTCCCGGACATCTCAAATGCGCAGGTGAAAGCTGCTCTCTCTAAAGCTAAAAACACAGCATCAATGGGACCGGATGGTGTCCCCAGCTGTGTGCTACACGAGCTAAATGAGGAATTAAACCCGCACATAAGGCAGCTGTTTAATCTCAGCCTTACCACAGGATACGTGCCCAAGGAGTGGCGTACGGCGACTGTGGTCCCACTCCACAAAGGCGGCGCCTCTACGGACCCTGGTAATTACCGCCCCATAAGCTTAACAAGTCTAGTCTGCAAAGCTATGGAGAGAATCATAATGGAGCTCATAAACAAAGATATAGGGGACTTGCAGACATTGGACCCGACCCAGTTTGGCTTTGCCAAGGGAAGATCATGCCTTTTGAACTTGGTCGACTTCTTCGAAACAGTCACCAAGGCCATTGATGAGGGAAAGGCAGTCCATACAGCCTACCTTGACCTTGCAAAGGCTTTCGACACAATACCCCACTCGGGTATTGTAGAAAAACTTACCAGCTTAAATGTAAACCCATATGTCACAAGATGGGTTGCAAACTGGCTTAAGGACAGAACCCACAGGGTTAGAGTTGCTGGTGCTGTGTCAGACTCCAAGCCAGTCACAAGTGGTGTCCCACAGGGCTCGGTCCTTGGCCCCCTATTGTTTGGCATCTACTTCTCAGAAGTACAGGCCAACATGGGAGGACTTTGGCTGACAAAGTTTGCAGACGACTGCAAACTGGGCGCCATAGTGGAAAGTGCATTGGACACGGATATCCTTCAGAAGGGACTCACAGAAACAGATAGCTGGTGCCAGAGCCATGGCCTGAAGTTAAACGCCAAAAAATGTATAGTCATACCCTTCAGGAAAAACAAGGTAACCCCAAGCTACCATATAGGTGGCAATCCACTAAGCACAGAAGAGGTTATCAGGGACCTGGGGACCCAGGTTGACAGTGGCCTTTCTTTTGACACTCACGTTGCTAAAGTGGTTAGAAAGACCTTCTACATTGCCCACCTGATCATGAAGGATTCACATCCAGATCTAGTGAGGTCATTGTTCCCCTGTACTCTTCACTTATCAGACCAATGATCGAGTACAATGCCCCATTCGGGATGTATCTCACCCGACATCTGCAGCAATTGGAGAGACCCCAAAAGTTCCTCACCAAAAGGATAAAGGGACTCCAAAATCTGTCATATGCTGCCAGATTGAAGAAACTCCAGCTCTATTCAGTCGCATACCGTCTGCTCAGAGGTGACATGTGCCTGACATACAAGGCCATGTCCAACCCGGAATTAATGGACATGCTCCACCTCAAAAAATCCAAATCCGCCAAAACCACTAGAGCAAGCGACTTAAACCTTAGCACGGATATAAATAGGACGTGCTGGAGGGATAGATTTATCACTCAGAGACTCCCTATGCTGTGGAATAAAATCCCGGTCCATGTGAGGCAGAGCACCTCGCTGACTCTGTTCAAGAGAAATCTAGACCTGTGGATGGGAGATCGTAGGTTTACCCCGGGAATCATCTCTGTGTCACTGCTGGACAGAGGCACAACAAACTAATGGGCACAGTATTTTTTCATATAAGGGGTGGCGTAAGCCACAAAAATTTGGGCTAGGCTTATAAATGCCTTAGGGCAGATAGCCTAGTATAAACCTATGAACCTATGAACCTATGAATTAAGGTAGACATCCAAATACCTCTTTCAAGTGGAAAATGTAGTGGCATTATATTAATTGTCAATAATGCAAAAACAAAAATCCAGCCCAGAGTAGCTACAGTAAAATATTTTTTAATACAACATAAGTTTTCACGCATAAACAGCCAAACTGTAAGAGAATTCTCACAAGTCTGAGATCAGATAAATAAGACTGTATGATAAATTATACTACATAAACTCCTTATAAAGCCAACCTGGGCTTTAGGCATGGCTTTTTGATATTAAAAGTATGCGTTGTTTAACAAATATTTTATGCATATAACCTAATATCATATAAAGTTAAAAAAGAAAACTGAAATCTGAAGGACTGTCAAGTGACTACTTTAGGTAGAACTGCATCAAGCAAATAGTTAAGGGGAAAACGTGTTTTATTCTTTTTTATGTTGAAAAATTTCTGCTTCTTGCTCATTTTGAAATTAAACTGCATATCCACTAAATATTATTTCATTTTTATCTGTGATGAGATGGAAATTACTTGCATGGAAGACTCATAAAAAGTGGTTATTAATGGATTTCTGTTGAATGAGATTTGAAATTGCTACATTAGTATTTTAATTATTGAATAAATATAGGCACCCTTTTACCTTGAATCTATAAGCCAAAGGTTTCCATGTAAGATGCATCAGATTTTTGTAGTGGTGACATGAGTCCTGATGTACGGGATTTTAATTTTTATTTGCCAGCTGATGTTGTTTAATTAAGTTATGCCTGTTATTTTTTCTATATTTTAAAGAGGTCATTTACTGTGGTTTCTGCTCTTTTCAACACCTGATTCATTATTCCTAAAACAGTATGCTAGCCACTTCTCTGTAATGCATTTCTAAATAAAGTTTGAGATATTCCGTTATTGTCTGAGTTAGCATGACTGTCAAATTGTTTGCAAAGTGTGTTAAAATACATTCTACTAAGAAACTCCAATTTCCACAATTTCAAGCTGCAAAAATGTGAGAAAATAATGCTCAAAACACACAAGGATGAAAAAAAAAACTAACTTTAAATGTTTGTGTGTGTGTGTGTGTGTGTGTGTGTGTGTGTGTGTGTGTGTGTGTGTGTGTGTGTGTATGTGTGTGTGTGTGTGCATGTATGAAATATATATATGTATATAAATATATATATATATATATATATATATATATATATTTATATATATATATATATATATAAAAATTATATATATATATATATATATATATATATATATATATATATATATATATTCTGCCTAACTGCTTTTACTGCCCTTGTACTCTCTAGCGCTCCCTCCATTTTCCCCAGCCAAGCTCAATCCTTTCTAATAGAGCACTCCCCTCTGCACTTATTTTCCTCACAGTAGTTTCTACTATTGATATATCACTGTCCCCTTCACTAATCTATCTCTTTTACTGATACTGTTTAAGTTTACTTACTTGTCTCACTGATTGTTTCTAGAGTGATTTCTGCTTGTCCTAGGTCAACCTGCTCCGTTTGCCTTTGCTTCGCTCAGGCACACTCTGCTCCCCTACCCTATCCCCATTCCCACCCACTCCCACTTCAATTACATTTATTATTTCCTTAGGCCCTCGCTCCACTGCACCATCCAATAGCAAGAGACACCTTTCCCAGGCTATCTGCCAATAACATTAACCATCCTCATCTCACTATTACGCAATAATAAAACAATTACCCAGCTTACTCACCTTCCCATCCAAGTACACTTTTACTTGTTCACCTTCATCACTTCCTATGTACATCATCCACTATTTACATTCAAACTATCTATAACAGTTAACAGCTTCCTACACCTCTTAACCTTACCACCATGTCACCTACTCATACTACTATCTTTCTACTGTGCCCACGAGCCCTTTCCTTGTGTCTCCTATCTCACCTGAATCCCCTAAACAAAACTTCAACACCCTTTATACTCACATCTGTAACTGCCTACACTCATCACCCCTCCCTAGCTACTCTGATATACCACCAGCTTGTATGCACTCAGTATGCCTCTACATACCAAAGTAAAACTACTTCCTCTCCATAAATATACACGCAACCATATTTCCATCTCTAGTCACATAAAAAGAAACCTCCTACCATTCAACTACCCATCAAAACAAGTTAACATATTTCTTTGTGGAGATATCCACCCCAATCCGGGCCCTCTCCCTATGAACACCAAGCCCCCACAGTCCACATAAATCACTAAACATCACAACAATCAGTCTTCAAAGTATCAGAAACAAAATACCAGAAGTCCATGCCTGGCTGTCTCAGAACAAACCTGACATACTAGCAGCAACTGAAACCTAGTTGAAACCTTACATAAAAGATTCAGCATTCCTGCCCCCAGGTTATGCCTGCCTACGGGCTGATAGACCCCATCAAAAAGGAGGAGTCATTGCCATAATTTTCTCCAGTATTTTCACCATTATCCCATACTCCAAGCCTATTCCTCAATTCACTACCACCAAATTACTTATATCATTCCTCAAACTCAACAACTCTAAGTATCTCTGCATCATAGCCATATACATTCCTCCAGGAAACACTATATCTCTTATTGAAGATATTCTCACCTGGATAACAAACAATATTAACAATGAGACAATAATCCTAGGTGACGTAAACATAAATTGGTTAGATTTCTTAGACCACTCTCCTTCACCCAATATCAAACTCTTCAACTTTACACAGCTGATAACAGATATAACTAGACCTAACAAAACTAAAGGCAGTGGCTCACTTCTAGACTGGATACTTGTCTCCAACCCTAACAAAATCTCAGCAGTAGGAGGTCTCTCTTCCAGTATTAGTGACCACATTCCAGCCCATATAATTTGTACAACCAACACAACACCCTCCCAACACCAAATTAAACAAACTAGAAATCTAAATAACTTTAACCTGACAGGTCTTAACGAAAACTTTAGAACCATCAACTAGAATATTCTAAAACTCCTGACACACAGTGAATCTGTTGAATTCTTTAACTCCACATTCCTAACTATCTTCAACAAATTAGCCCCACTTAGACGAAAAAAGAGTCAAAATCAAGCATGCCATATGGCTTATTAAACCTACCAAACAAGTTTAGAATGCTAGGGACAAAATATGGAAAATGGCAAAAGTGTAAAAATCCCACTGATCTGTTCCAATTCAGACAGCTCTATAACAAAGCAAAGTGTCTAATCATTAATGATAGAAAGGAATACTATCTAATTCTTCAAAAAAATCACAAGCAAAATCCTAAGGAATTTTGGAACTCTATTTCATCTCTAATTAACCCTGGTACCAATAACAAACCCATGCCCATTCCCTGAGAAAACTGCCAGTGAAATAGCTACCCTTTTCAATTCACATTTCTTGGACACCATACCCAAACACACCACCACTTTTCCCAGTACTAATACTAACACTAGCCTCTCTTCACTATCACATTCCTGTCTGAAAATCAAACCCAGCTCTTCTGCCTTTTCTTTCTCTCCCATTCCCATCACCACCATAACTAAACTTCTCCTCAAACTGAAACTTGGCTCATGTGCCCCTGTTAACTTATTTTCAGAATATCTCCAAATGTCAGCAAGATCCACTGCCTATCCCATCAGCATACTTCTCATCAGGTCTTTCACAGAGTCTTATGTTCCTACAATATAAAAAAAATATATATTCTCCCACTCCCTAAAGGCGGTAACAATACAGATATATATATATATATATATATATATATATATATATATATATATATATATATATATATATATATATATATATATATATATAGATATATATAGATATATATATATATATATATATATATATATATATATATATATATATATATATATATATATATGTATGTATATAACCTCAGCTCCATTGCTATTCTCCCGCCTATCTCTAAAATTCTTGAGAAATGCATTCATCACCAACTTCTAGACTATCTACTACTAAACAAACTCCTCTCCCCAATTCAGCATGGGTTTAGACCTGGCCACAGCACTACTACCTCCATTATTTCCTTTATGGACATCATGAATTAAGTCAGAAATAATGGTAAATTTGTATCTTCTATCTTCCTTGACCTTTCAAAAGCATTTAGTATAGTCTCCCACCCCCTACTCCTAAGCAATCTCTCCACTCTCTGTATCCCCTAACTCTAAACTGGTTCGCAAGCTATTTAAAAGATAGGCAACAATCCACTAGATGGCTCAACTCTTTCTCACCATTTCTTCACTCCTGTACAGGTGTTCCCCAAGGATTCATTTTAGGACCCCTACTATTCAGTATTTTTATAAATGACTTCCATACCAACCTTAAACCTGGAACTGTTGTTCAATATGCAGATGATGCAACCATTATTTGCTTTGCTCAATCAACACAGAACTCTTGCAGATGAACCTGAATGCTTTTACCACCACTGAAAGCTGGATGGCAATAATCATCTAGCCTTAAACCCAAACAAAACTAAATTGTTTCTATTCACCCCCAAGAAAAACCTCTCTGTCAACAAGACAGATTTCACCATTCACTCCAAAACCAACTCTACCATAGAGGTTGCCTCCCACACCAAGTTGCTAGGAGTAATCCTTGATGAAAACCTGACATTTTACCTCCTTGCTTGGAGTAATTCTTGATGAAACCTGACATTTTACCTCCATATCCAAAATAACATAAAAAAAACTATAAGTTAGGCACTCTTTACCGATCAAAATACTATCTTAACAGCTCTACTAAGCAAACTCTCACCTTAACCTTTCTCTTACCTTCACTCCTCTATGGTATTCCTCACCAACATCCACTCCACCCTAAAAATCAAGCTTGAATCATGTTACAGCAAGGTAGCTAAGTTTATTACCAACACAAAACACTCTTCCCATCATTGCATTGCCTTAAAATCACTTAATTGGCTAGAACCCCCACACCAGGTACCCTACCTACAGTTCCTCACAGCTCACAAAATCATTTATAAACCCTCAGACTGCCTTGCCCTCTCTTCCACCCTAACCCACTACCACCTAAATAGACCACTTAGATCTGAAAATCAACTTCTTCTGCAAGTAGACATACCTGAACTTCCTGCTGGCAAATTGCTTTATTCTTTCTCTATTTCCAAGCATTGGAACTCTCTCCCATTAGCTATCAGAACTTCCATTAGCATCTCTTCCTTCAAAAAATCTCTGTGGCATCACCTCTCCACCCTATGGCAATGTAATTGTCCCAACTCTCATCCATCCATAACCTACTTATATACATTCTAAGTTTGTTCCTACTCGAATTTATATCCTTACCCCTGCAAACTTTATTTTTCTCTAGTCAAAACATCTAATTTATCTCTGTTTCCTCTATCCACGATCACCCCTTTATTTATCCACACCTTTCTCTCCACGCTGTTGCTTATAAAACCAAAACACCTTTAGTATACTGCCAAGATATCTTTCCTTCAGTATATTACCGTTAGAGTACAATAATTTAATCACTTTACTAGTTTGTGACTCTTATCAAACTAAAAATCTGTACATATCATGCATTTGCACACTTTCAACTTTTATATATTTCTGTCTGTTTTGTAATATTGCTTGTATATCCAAACTGTTTTGTTTTACATTTTATGAATTGTTATATTGTGGAACTTTTCTCCCCAAGCCACCTCTGAAAGTGGGTTATTTTGGTCCAGTGGACTTTCCTGGTAAACAAATGCCAATAAATAAATGTTATATATATATATATATATATATATATATATATATATATATATATATATATATATATATATATATATATATATATATATATATGTATATAGATATATATATATATATATATATATATATATATATATATATATATATATATATATATATATATATACACACACACACACACACACACACACACACACACACACACACACACACACACAAACACACAAAAACACCCCCCCACACACACAGGAAGATTTAATAAACCCTACACAATCTGGTAACACCATGTGCATGCCATGGTACCACACTGTTTTGTATTCAGTAAGCAGCTCTACATAGTGTAGTGAGCTGCACAGCTACAGTAAACACCATGGCATGCTAATTCCAGCATAAGCAGCTGAATTGTCTGCTGATCAACCAATCCAACTTAGAGGAGCTATTCAGCAAGGTATAAAGCATCTGTGTAGACTCAGTGCAGCTTTTCCCTGCAAATTCCAAAACCTATTGGAATATAGCCAAAAAACAAATCTACACAGAAAAAAAAATGTTAGGGCCTGCTGTTGCAACAGGCTGAAGTCTATGCTGCTGCTCCTAATAGACCATGGCCAAGAAGGAGAAGAGTTTTCAGATGCTGTTTAACTTATTATAGTCTGCATGAGGTGGAAATTGTGGAGCGCTACAGGGTAGATAGAGATACACTACAGGAACTCTGCAATCTCTGTTGACCTCAACTGAGACCCAGGGCAAGCCAAGGGGAACAAAGGTATGTTTAGCACTTAGAATTTTAGCTAGAGAAAACTTTCAGAGACCAGCAGTGGGCATGTTGGGAGTGTCATAGGCATCAGCATCCAGGATATCCCATCAATTCCTGAATGCTATGCTACAACATGCCAGTGACCACATATATTTTCCTGTACGCTTGAGGACAGGTCCACAAATATGCAGGATTTCTACCCTATGGCACACTACCTGAAGCACTGGATGCCATAGATTGTACACATATAGAAATGAAGGCACCACATGGGGAACTGGGAAAGCTCTACACAAATAGAAATGGCTTCCAATCTATTAACTGCCAGGTTGTGTGTAATGTC